>NC_134275.1:10206702-10506702 GCF_031893055.1 Leptodactylus fuscus | reverse complement strand
AACCTGCCCAGGAAATATCCCCCATAAATCCCTCCTTCCTTACAATATTCGGGGGGAGGGGACATTTACACTTTGCTACAAACTTGTTTGGATTTTCTGTCTCATCCTCAGAACCTGAATTGCGTCGGGCGCTGCAGAACAGAAGATTGAGCCTGGTCCTGTAAGCCGGAGCAAATCCCCCGAAAGTCATTCCCAGCAGAGGAGGACGGGACGGCGGCTGCACTGAGGGGATACGGTCACCAGATTTTAGAACACAGAGGTTGTTATGGATACAGAGCGGGAATGAACAATGGAGTTAGCACCTTGGGAGGGGTTAATTTTTATGGCTGCCCCCATGATATGACAACCACTGTCAGTCCATTAACCCTGTACATGACGCTGGAGAGGATTTGGACGGGGGGGCAGTGAAAGGCTGGAACAGGCAATGGAGGTTGTCGTGTCATTATTGCTCCCATGTTCTGTGCTCATGAACATGACAAGGTAATGATGCCGAGCGATGATGACTCCAGTGACTCACCAGATGCGGCTGCCGGGGGGGGGGGGGAACGTCTCCACGTGACCCCCGACTGTTACCTGCAGCACCTCTGATTACAGGTGGACAATTCCCCCCCAATCCTACAACCCTTCACTCCCCGGCTGGCCATTCAGTTTCTTTGTATCTGCATATTGTGATGAATCAAATGGTCCGTAAACAGAACAGATCCATCAGACGAGGATCAGACAGGAAGCCCGGACAGCCGATCCTCTCCTCCGCCCCTGCACATGACCTATCGGAAAAAGGATTGACCTCTGCTCCAGCTCAATAGCCAGCTCTGCTCCTCCATATAGTCCGCTCCTAGAACTGGAGGCAAGAGACAATTCCTATACTGCGAGGTAATCTGAGGAGCTCATCAGCAAGAAGGAAAACAAAACATTCTGCACTGAGACCACATGGTGGAGGGATTCAGAGCCCCTCAGCAGGTAACCCTACAGGTGCCGCCTCAGAATCAGCTGCCATGGCCGGTATATGGCGTGTATGCTGCAGTTTTAGCGGTTTTCCCCTTGCAGGCTCCATCTCTGATCCTTAGTTCTCCCTGCTCTGGTGGTCAGACACTAGATGATATGATGTCTCCCATAGGCAGGACATGGACAGAGCAGGATATTCTGCTCCATAACTCTCTCCAAGTCACTCAGCAGCAGCATAAAAGACACTATAGAGACAACTGGGTAATATCAATGACAATAAAGCACTTGGGGTGAGAGAGAAGCTTACTATTATCTCTTCCTTCCCTCTCAATAGACTCACATGGACATATGTAATCTGATATTGACAGTCTGTCTTGGGAAACCAAGATGGATTCAGCAGAAAGGAAAATCAAGAGAGGAGCCTAATAAGTGGAGATTAAGGCGTTTTTCTCTGATGGGACGAATTACACAATTTCTTATATTCACTTGTACTATTGATGGAAGCCTGACCTCTCTATAGTGTCCTGTATGTTGCTGCTGTGCTCCACGGTGGGGTATCTATAACCTTCTTCTGCTCCTTATGGTAACTTTACAGCCCTTCACTGCCAGAAAGGCTAGAACCTTCTCCAGAACCACTTGCAAATCCCAATGGAAAAGTCTAGGACATTCAGCACAGAGATCAGCTAATGGCACCTTCTGCACTGAACCCCTCTACATACAGGCTGCAGAGGAACTAACAGTGTGAGAAGCCGAAAGCTACGAGGCAGAGAAAACAACAAAGTAGAAATCTAGAGCCCTCCACTTAGATCTGCTCGGCACAAAAGTGTCAGAAAACCAACTATAATCACCGCTAGAACTGTAAAGGCAACCTGACAGCACATCATAGTGTATTGATCTAGAACCATCTACACGGCTTCCTGGTTAAAGTACCCGGACTGCCTGCACACAGCACCTGGTAGAAGTACCTGGACTCCCTGCACACAGCACCTGGTAGAAGTACCTGGACTCCCTGCACACAGCACCTGGTAGAAGTACCTGGACTCCCTGCACGCAGCACCTGGTAGAAGTACCTGGACTCCCTGCACACAGCACCTGGTAGAAGTACATGGACTCCCTGCACACAGCACCTGGTATAAGTACATGGACTCCCTGCACACAGCACCTGGTATAAGTACATGGACTGCCTGCACATGGCTCCCTGGAAGAAGTATCTGGACTGCCTGCACACAGCTCCCTGGTAGGAGTAGCTGAACTATCTGCACACAGCACCTGGTTTTAATACATGGATGCCCTGCACACAGTTCTTTGGTAGAAGTATCTGGACTGCCTGCACACAGCACCTGGTGTTAGTACATGGACTGTCTGGACACAGCTCCCTTGTAGAAGTACCTGGACGGCCAGCACACAGCACTTGGTGTTAGTACATAGACTCCCTGCACATGGCTCCCTGGAAGAAGTACCTGGACTGCCTGTACACCGCACCTGGTAGAAGTATCTGGACTGCCTGCACACAGCACCTGGTATAAGTACATGGACTGCCTGCACATGGCTCCCTGGAAGAAGTAGCTGGACTGCCTGCACACGGATCCCTGGTGGAAGTACCTGGACTGCCTGCACATAGCACCTGGTGTTAGTACATGGACTCCCTGAACAGAGCACCTGGTTTTAGAACATAGACTCCCAGCACATGGCTCCCTGGTAGAAGTACATGGACTTCGTGCACACAGCACCTGGCTTCCTTGCACACGGCTCCCTGGTGTTAGTACCTGGACATCCTGCACACGGCTCCCTGGTAGGAGTACCTGGACTGCCTGCACACGGCTCCCTGGTAGGAGTACCTGGACTGCCTGCACACTGTTACCTGGTAGGAGTACCTGGACTGCCTGCACCAGCTCCCTGGTAGGAGTAGCTGGACTGCCTACACACAGATCCCTGGTAGGAGTCGCTGGACTGCCTACACACTGTTACCTGGTAGGAGTACCTGGACTGCCTGCACACAGCTCCCTGGTAGGAGTACCTGGACTGCCTACACACTGTTACCTGGTAGGAGTACCTGGACTGCCTGCACACAGCTCCCTGGTAGGAGTACCTGGACTGCCTGCACACTGTTACCTGGTAGACAGACGGCTCTCTGGCAGGAGTACCTGGACTATCTGCACACAGCACCTGGTTTTAATACCTGGATGCCCTGCACACAGCTCTTCAGTAGAAGTATCTGGACTGCCTGCACACAGCACCTGGTGTTGGTACTTGGGACTTCCCTCACACAGCTCCCTTGTAGAAGTACCTGGACTCTCTGCACACAGAACTCCAAGGTAGAAGTACCTGCATTCCCCGCACTAGGCTCCTACCGTATCCTCTTCACATGACACTCTAAGCTGGTGATGCTCAAGCTCTTCCCCCAAGAAGAGAAGAAACCCCACAAGTGTTGTGGAACTTACAAGAACATTTCCAGGTCTGTGCTCTAGAACAGAATTTATGACCAGGTGACCTAATTCTGGAGAGGCAGAGCCTAAACTCAATTGCATGAAAGAAGCAGACAACTGCATTAAAATATAAGTAACACCCCCAGGATAATGACCACACCTCCTGGATAATGGCCACACCTCCTGGATAATGACCACACCTCCTGGATAATGGCCACACCTCCTGGATAATGGCCACACCTCCTGGATAATGGCCACACCTCCTGGATAATGGCCACACCTCCTGGATAATGGCCACACCTCCTGGATAATGGCCACACCTCCTGGATAATGACCACACCTCCTGGATAATGGCCACACCTCCTGGATAATGGCCACACCTCCTGGATAATGGCCACACCTTCTGAATATTGGTCAGGCCCTGCTACAACCAGAACCCTATCCACGGTTATTGAGAATTCACACCCTAACATGCCTCATGGGGGCGATGTCAGCCTTATGCTCCTCCCCCGAGGAATTAGCTCAGAATATAGTAATCAAATGGACTGTAACAATAGGAGGAGCCTAACTGAGTCCCGCCCCATAGATATACGCACAATGTATACTGCCTGCCATCTTCTTGTGTTTACCAGGATGGGCGACATTACATATAACTTGCAGTATTTGGCGCCGTTAAAGAGGAATCGTCTTATTAGGACAGAAGGCTGTACGAGAAATGGCGAATATTAATAGGTTTGACCAAAGTACAAACATGGCGGCTGTCAGTCATCTCCGCACAGCGCAGTTAACCCTTCAGTGGTTTATTCCCACACTGAACAAGACGTACTGATGTAGCAGAGGTGGAACTGTTTCTAGGTACTGGTAATGTACTAAATGTCACCGGCAGTCCTATGTAACACCGCAGATAACACAGTGATAACTCTCTATATACAGGTAATGTAGTAAATGTCACCGGCAGTCCTATGTAACACCCCAGATAACACAGTGATAACTCTCTATATACAGGTGATGTAGTAAATGTCACCGGCAGTCCTATGTAACACCCCAGATAACACAGTGATAACTCTCTATATACAGGTGATGTAGTAGATGTGACTGGCAGTCCTATGTAACACCCCAGATAACACAGTGATAACTCTCTATATACAGGTAATGTACTAAATGTCACCGGCAGTCCTATGTAACACCGCAGATAACACAGTGATAACTCTCTATATACAGGTAATGTAGTAAATGTCACCGGCAGTCCTATGTAACACCCCAGATAACACAGTGATAACTCTCTATATACAGGTGATGTAGTAGATGTGACCGGCAGTCCTATGTAACACCCCAGATAACACAGTGATAACTCTCTATATACAGGTGATGTAGTAGATGTCACCGGCAGTCCTATGTAACACCACAGATAACACAGTGATAACTCTCTGAGTACAGGGAATGTAGTAGATGTGACCGGCAGTCCTATGTAACACCACAGATAACACAGTGATAACTCTCTGAGTACAGCTAATGTAGTAGATGTCACCGGCAGTCCCATGTAACACCACAGATAACACAGTGATAACTCTCTATATACAGGTAATGTAGTAGATGTCACCGGCAGTCCTATGTAAGGCCATAGATAACACAGTGATAACTCTCTATATACAGGTAATGTAGTAGATGTCACCAGCAGTCCTATGTAACACACAGATAACACAGTGATAACTCTCTATATACAGGTGATGTAGTAGATGTGACCGGCAGTCCTATGTAACACCACAGATAACAAAGTGATAACTATTTGAGTACAGGTAATGTAGTAGATGTCACCGGCAGTCCTATGTAACACCACAGATAACACAGTGATAACTCTCTGAGTTCAGGTAATGTAGTAGATGTCACCGGCAGTCCTATGTAAGGCCATAGATAACACAGTGATAACTCTCTGAGTACAGGTAATGTAGTAGATGTCACCAGCAGTCCTATGTAACACACAGATAACACAGTGATAACTCTCTATATACAGGTAATGTAGTAGATGTCACCGGCAGTCCTATGTAACGCCACAGATAACACAGTGATAACTCTCTATATACAGGTAATGTAGTAGATGTCACCGGCAGTCCTATGTAAGGCCATAGATAACACAGTGATAACTCTGTATATACAGGTAATGTAGTAGATATCACCTGCAGTCCTATGTAACACCACAGATAACACAGTGATATCTCTCTGAGTACAGGTAATGTAGTAGATGTCACCAGCAGTCCTATGTAACACCACAGATAACACAGTGATATCTCTCTGAGTACAGGTAATGTAGTAGATGTCACCGGCAGTCCTATGTAAGGCCATAGATAATACATCACAATATGACTATATCAGCTCTGCTACATTGTCTTACCTGTGACTTCTCCTGCACCGCGTCCTCCATTTGTGAGGATCCTCCGATATTTTTCCACCGGTCACTTCCCATGGTCGGCTGTCAGTGCAGAGAGTCGGGGTTAGTAATCGCACTATTACTCCCAGCATCCACTATTACAAGTGACACATTTCAAGCAATCCAATCCCTGTGTTATAGGACCCGGCCCAGAGGCAGACACAGCTCTGCTACACATATATCAGCTGGTGACAGCAGCCGGGATGTAGCAGGGCTGAGATGGTGACATGCAGCAGATCTGGGTTTGTTATCTGCTCAGCTATTTTGTATAACATGACCTGTGCTCAGGTATATTCTGGCTCTACACTGCACAACTTCAACTCTGCTACATCCTCCGCCCGCTCTCCCTAGCACTTGATATGTGGAAATCAATAGAAATAAGAGAAGTGACAGCCGAGAGCGGGCAACACTGCAGAGAGGGCACCGACACTACATCTCACACTGGGCACCCCGCAGCCGCCACTCACTGTATACTGTGTGTATATATGTATATACTGAGGGTGCGGGATAGATCATAACAAGAGCAGGAAAAAGATATAGATAGATAGATAGATAGATAGATAGATAGATAGATAGATAGATAGATGGATAGATAGATAGATAGAAGGATAGATAGATAGATAGATAGATAGATAGATAGATAGATAGGAGATAGATAGATAAGAGATAGATAGATAGATAGATAGATAGATAGATAGATAGATAGGAGATAGATAGATAGATAGATAGATAGATAGATAGATAGATAGATAGATAGATAGATAGATATTACCTCTCCTGTAGTTCTCTCCTCACACAAGGTTTCGGTCACTATTACCCCTCTCCTGCACAGTCTGTATTGGGCTCTAGTATCCGCTGGGACCTTCCATCCAGGACAGTCCCCCCCCCTCCTCCTCTCTGGTGGTCTGCTCCCCAGTGACCCCCCCCCCCCCCCCTCTCTCCGGTTCTCTCCGCCGCCGTCTCCTCATATCTCATCTCCTTTCCCGCGAATTCTCCTGACCGAGTGACACCACCGAGTACCGAGGCAGGTCCGGCGGAAAGAGCCGGGGGGACCTCCGGGTACAGACCCAGGGCCGGGGCACCGAACAGGCGGCAGCACTTACCTCAGAGCAGCCAGAAGAGCCGAGATGTGTCCTCCATGAGCGCAGCCCCGGCACTGTGCACACACTGCGGCTTACACCGGCTGGGGGCAGTACTGAGAGCGACAGCAGAGGAGAGACCTGCCAATGAGACCGCACCACAGCCGGCACATGTAGCGGAGCCGGGAGGGGATTAACCCTGCACAGCCCGACCGAGGAGGAACCAGCGGCAGTCCCATGTAAGAGCCATACTACACTGACTACATAGTCATAGCGGTAGTCCCATGTAAGAGCCATACTACACTGACTACATAGTCATAGCGGCAGTCCCATGTAAGAGCCATACTACACTGACTACATAGTCATAGCGGCAGTCCCATGTAAGAGCCATACTACACTGACTACATAGTCATAGCGGCAGTCCTGTGTAACACCTGAGTATAGGTAATGTAGTAGATGTCACCGGCAGTCCTATGTAACACCACAGATAACACAGTGATAACTCTCTCTATACAGGTAATGTAGTAGATGTCACCTGCAGTCCTATGTAACACCACAGATAACACAGTGATAACTCTCTATATACAGGTAATGTAGTAGATGTCACCGGCAGTCCTATGTAACACCACAGATAACACAGTGAGAACTCTCTATATACAGGTAATGTAGTAGATGTCACCGGCAGTCCTATGTAACACCACAGATAACACACAGTGATATCTCTTTGAGTACAGGTAATGTAGTAGATGTCACCGGCAGTCCTATGTAACACCACAGACAATGTAGTAGATGTCACCAGCAGTCCTATGTAACACCACAGATATCACAGTGATGACTATTTGAGTACAGGTAATGTAGTAGATGTCACCGGCAGTCCTATGTAACACCACAGATAACACACAGTGATAACTATTTGAGTACAGGTAATGTAGTAGATGTCACCGGCAGTCCTATGTAACACCACAGATAACACACAGTGACAACTATTTCAGTACAGGTAATGTAGTAGATGTCACCGGCAGTCCCATGTAACACCACAGATAACACAGTGATAGCTCACTGAGTACAGGTAATGTAGTAGATGTCACTGGCAGTCCTATGTAACACCACAGATAACACACAGTGATATCTCTCTGAGTACAGGTAATGTAGTAGATGTCACCAGCAGTCCTATGTAACACCACAGATAATGTAGTAGATGTCACCGGCAGTCCTATGTAACACCACAGATAACACAGTGATAGCTATTTGAGTACAGATAATGTAGTAGATGTCACCGGCAGTCCTATGTAACAGATAACACAGTGATATCTCTCTGAGTATAGGTAATGTAGTAGATGTCACCGGCAGTCCCATGTAACACCACAGATAACACAGTGATAACTCTCTATATACAGGCAATGTAGTAGATGTCACCAGCAGTCCTATGTAACACCACAGATAACACACAGTGATAACTATTTGAGTACAGGTAATGTAGTAGATGTCACCGGCAGTCCCATGTAACACCACAGATAACACAGTGATAACTCTCTAAGGACAGGTAATGTAGCAGATGTCACCTGCAGTCCTATGTAACACCACAGACAATGTAGTAGATGTCACCTGCAGTCCTATGTAACACCACAGATATCACAGTGATGACTATTTGAGTACAGGTAATGTAGTAGATGTCACCGGCAGTCCCATGTAACACCACAGATAACAAGGTGATAACTCTCTGAGGACAGGTAATGTAGCAGATGTCACCGGCAGTCCTATGTAACACCGCAGACAATGTAGTAGATGTCACCGGCAGTCCTATGTAACACCACAGATAACACAGTGATAACTCTCTATATACAGGTAATGTAGTAGATGTCACCTGCAGTCCTATGTAACACCACAGATAATGTAGTAGATGTCACCGGCAGTCCTATGTAACACCACAGATAACACACAGTGATAACTATTTGAGTACAGGTAATGTAGTAGATGTCACCTGCAGTCCTATGTAACACCACAGACAATGTAGTAGATGTCACCGGCAGTCCTATGTAACACCACAGATAACACAGTGATAACTCTCTATATACAGACAATGTAGTAGATGTCACCGGCAGTCCCATGTAACACCACAGATAACACAGTGATAGCTCACTGAGTACAGGTAATGTAGTAGATATCACCGGCAGTCCTATGTAACACCACAGACAATGTAGTAGATGTCACCGGCAGTCCCATGTAACACCACAGATAACACAGTGATAACTCTCTAAGGACAGGTAATGTAGCAGATGTCAACGGCAGTCCTATGTAACACCACAGATAACACACAGTGATAACTATTTGAGTACAGGTAATGTAGTAGATGTCACCTGCAGTCCTATGTAACACCACAGACAATGTAGTAGATGTCACCGGCAGTCCTATGTAACACCACAGATAACACAGTGATAACTCTCTATATACAGGTAATGTAGTAGATGTCACCTGCAGTCCTATGTAACACCACAGATAATGTAGTAGATGTCACCGGCAGTCCTATGTAACACCACAGATAACACACAGTGATAACTATTTGAGTACAGGTAATGTAGTAGATGTCACCTGCAGTCCTATGTAACACCACAGACAATGTAGTAGATGTCACCGGCAGTCCTATGTAACACCACAGATAACACAGTGATAACTCTCTATATACAGACAATGTAGTAGATGTCACCGGCAGTCCCATGTAACACCACAGATAACACAGTGATAGCTCACTGAGTACAGGTAATGTAGTAGATATCACCGGCAGTCCTATGTAACACCACAGACAATGTAGTAGATGTCACCAGCAGTCCTATGTAACACCACAGATATCACAGTGATGACTATTTGAGTACAGATAATGTAGTAGATATCACCGGCAGTCCTATGTAACACCACAGACAATGTAGTAGATGTCACCAGCAGTCCTATGTAACACCACAGATATCACAGTGATGACTATTTGAGTACAGGTAATGTAGTAGATGTCACCGGCAGTCCTATGTAACACCACAGATAACACAATGATAACTCTCTATATACAGGTAATGTAGTAGATGTCACCAGCAGTCCCATGTAACACCACAGATAACACAGTGATAACTCTCTATATACAGGTAATGTAGTAGATGTCACCAGCAGTCCCATGTAACACCACAGATAACACACAGTGATAACTATTTGAGTACAGGTAATGTAGTAGATGTCACCGGCAGTCCTATGTAACACCACAGATAACACACAGTGATAACTATTTGAGTACAGGTAATGTAGTAGATGTCACCGGCAGTCCTATGTAACACCACAGACAATGTAGTAGATGTCACCGGCAGTCCCATGTAACACCACAGATAACACACAGTGATATCTCTCTGAGTACAGGTAATGTAGTAGATGTCACCGGCAGTCCTATGTAACTAGTTATGTTGCTGTTCTGTTTCAGGTCTGTTATATCTTGCTGATGGCGCCATCATCTGGCTGCAGTACCCCGTTTCCCGCGTCGCTCCCTCATCATGTACAGACGCTCGGTGTTTGGTCCAAACCAGGCAAATATTTGTTTTTTCGATTGTGAGGAGATGAAGGAGAGAAACGAAGATTTGTGAAGTGAGAGCCGCAGCCAGCAGAGGTAGCCGCCATTTATATAACTAATGTACACTGTAGGTGCTCCCATCATCTCTGACCCCAGGAGCTGACACTCTAATCTCTATATCACACAATGTATCACTCCCATCATCTCTGACCCCAGGAGCTGACACTCTAATCTCTGTATCACACACAATGTATCACTCCCATCATCTCTGACCCCAGGAGCTGACACTCTAATCTCTATATCACACAATGTATCACTCCCATCATCTCTGACCCCAGGAGCTGACACTCTAATCTCTATATCACACAATGTATCACTCCCATCATCCCTGACCCCAGGAGCTGACACTCTAATCTCTATATCACACACAATGTATCACTCCCATCATCCCTGACCCCAGGAGCTGACACTCTAATCTCTATATCACACACTGTATCACTCCCATCATCTCTGACCCCAGGAGCTGACACTCTAATCTCTGTATCACACAGTGTATCACTCCCATCATCCCTGACCCCAGGAGCTGACACTCTAATCTCTATATCACACAGTGTATCACTCCCATCATCCCTGACCCCAGGAGCTGACACTCTAATCTCTATATCACACACTGTATCACTCCCATCATCTCTGACCCCAGGAGCTGACACTCTAATCTCTATATCACACAGTGTATCACTCCCATCATCCCTGACCCCAGGAGCTGACACTCTAATCTCTATATCACACAGTGTATCACTCCCATCATCCCTGACCCCAGGAGCTGACACTCTAATCTCCCTATCAGAATTTGCCCCAAGTGCTCTTAGCTTCACTAGATGGTTTTGCCATGCAGGCTTATGATAAAGCTGGGTAATAGTCCCTAGAAAGCTCATAGTTTATGGTCACTCAGCTTTCCCAGTCTCCTGATCAGCAGCTCAGTGTTCTGGGAGTTGTCGGATGTTTCGGTGTCTATCTAGCTAGATCTGCCATGCAGGAGTCAGGAGAGCTGAGGGAGAAGTTTATCCACCCAGCTTTCCCAGACTCAGATAAGACATCATTTTAATCACAGATAACTTTTTCAATGTAATTTCTTGGTGTGATTTAAAGGGGCGGTTCTCTCATACTGAGGCCCTGACATAGTCCGTTGCGAATGTCTTCACGCCCGTCCTGTGCACGATACGCCGTGTCTGCGGCTTTTATCCTATACGCAGTCTATGAATATTTTAGTTAAAGGCACAGGCCCCGGGAGATCGTCTGTATACAGCGGAGAGAGGAGAAAACCGCTGACGGGCGCGTTCTGGGGTGACGCCATGATAAAAGGCTCCCAGCACGAGGGCGCTCAGGGACAGGCTGCAGCGCTGCGAGAGTTAAAGGTCAGGCCATATTATGGAGGAAACGCACCAAAAAGCCGCACTAATCTGACAGAGGATAAGTGGCTGTGCCACCCTCCAGGCCTGTGCCCACTGTCACCCTTCTACCCCTGTACTGGCTGTGCCACCCTCCAGGCCTGTGCCCACTGTCACCCTTCTACCCCTGTACTGGCTGTGCCACCCTCCTGGCCTGTGCCCACTGTCACCCTACTACCCCTGTACCGGCTGTGCCACCCTCCTGGCCTGTGCCCACTGTCACCCTACTACCCCTGTACCGGCTGTGCCACCCTCCTGGCCTGTGCCCACTGTCACCCTACTACCCCTGTACCGGCTGTGCCACCCTCCTGGCCTGTGCCCACTGTCACTCTACTACCCCTGTACCGGCTGTGCCACCCTCCTGGCCTGTGCCCACTGTCACCCTACTACCCCTGTACCGGCTGTGCCACCCTCCTGGCCTGTGCCCACTGTCACCCTACTACCCCTTTACCGGCTGTGCCACCCTCCTGGCCTGTGCCCACTGTCACCCTACTACCCCTGTACTGGCTGTGCCACCCTTCTACCCCTGTATTGTACTGGCTGTGCCACCCTCCTGTCCTGTGCCCACTGTTACCCTACTACCCCTGTACTGGCTGTGCCACCCTCCTGGCCTGTGCCCACTGTCACCCTACTACCCCTGTACTGGCTGTGCCACCCTCCTAGCCTGTGCCCACTGTCACCCTTTTACCCCTGTACCGGCTGTGCCACCCTCCTGGCCTGTGCCCACTGTCACTCTACTACCCCTGTACCGGCTGTGCCACCCTCCTGGCCTGTGCCCACTGTCACCCTACTACCCCTGTACCGGCTGTGCCACCCTCCTGGCCTGTGCCCACTGTCACCCTACTACCCCTTTACCGGCTGTGCCACCCTCCTGGCCTGTGCCCACTGTCACCCTACTACCCCTGTACTGGCTGTGCCACCCTTCTACCCCTGTATTGTACTGGCTGTGCCACCCTCCTGGCCTGTGCCCACTGTCACACTACTACCCTTGTACTGGCTTGTGCCCACTGTCACCCTACTACCCCTGTACCGGCTGTGCCACCCTCCTGGCCTGTGCCCACTGTCACCCTACTACCCCTGTACCGGCTGTGCCACCCTCCTGGCCTGTGCCCACTGTCACCCTACTACCCCTGTACCGGCTGTGCCACCCTCCTGGCCTGTGCCCACTGTCACCCTACTACCCCTGTACTGGCTGTGCCACCCTCCTGGCCTGTGCCCACTGTAACCCTTCTACCCCTGTCCCGGCTGTGCCACCCTTCTACCCCTGTACTGTACTGGCTGTGCCACCCTCCTGGCCTGTGCCACCCTCCTGGCCTGTGCCCACTGTCACCCTACTACCCCTGTACCGGCTGTGCCACCCTCCTGGCCTGTGCCCACTGTCACCCTACTACCCCTGTACCGGCTGTGCCATCCTCTCACCCTGTTCCGCCCTCCTTCCTGCACCGTCCTGCAACTAGATGCAGATTACTGAGGGAAAAAAGCTGAATCATGAGACATCCGGCGACTATAATCTTCATTTAGAGCGAGAAGCCTTCAGAGCAGGCGCTCCCACCGAGCTGCAATCACATCAAGAATGGCGTCCCTGACGATAAATGGCTGCTGACGCCACACCGCGCCAATCGTGCCATGATCCAGCTGCTGGGAGGGAAAAATTCTGGTGGTTTTGAAGTCTTTGGGATTTCGGTTTCAGTTTCCCCCTCCCCTCCTGGTTTATAGTTTGTGGTTGGATACGGCGCTCACCATGGTGCCACGTCCAGGCACGGTGATAGGGCGACGTGCCATAACTATAGGACAGCTGAGCGGTATCGGCTGACAACCAAAATGGCTGCCAATAAAGTGCCCACATCCAGCTGTTGACAGATCCTGAATGGGACTGACCCCCTACCCTTCCTCTCCTTCACTGCGTGTGTCAGTCTTTACTATACTTCTCTCATTATTACATTCATTAACTTGGACTGTGTAAGTTTTAACTGTACTTTTTGCATTCTGTTCATGAGTCACGACTACTTTTATTAGTGTCAGTATCTACTGTGCTTCTTGCATTCATTCATGAACCAAGAAAACCTGCGTATTAGTCTTTACTGTACTTCTGACATTCCATTCACAAGCCAGGGTGACTTATGTGACACTTTGCGTTTCTAAATCATGACTGTCTGTCCGTCAGTCTTTACTATACCTCTTGTATTCTGTTCATGCACTAGGGCTGTTGGTGTCACTTTGCACTTTACCGCTAGTGTTCCGTTCATGCACCAGGATGAACAGTATAGCAGTCAATTGGCAGCTTAATGGTTGTTAGGATTTAGCAGATGTGCCATTCTGGAGTCTGGGAAAGATGGGTGACGAGTATGGAGGAAAAATTGTGGCATATTCATCAGTATATTGCGGCAATTACTGGCAGGGGGCGTGGCTATTCAGATGTCACATTGTAACGTATCTAATCAGTGCACTGTATAACGGGGCCGCAACAATGTAACCAAGCACAACTCCCAACTGTAACACTTTGAGGCTGATCCGCCATGTTTGAAGACGTCATGGCGATGCCACCGCCGATACCCGACCTGATATCCCGGCGTCCTGCACTTGGCGGGTTCTTTCCCCGCAGCTTCTCGTATCCGTAGTTTATATTCTGGAGATCGCTCGGCAGACGACTTTATTACGCTCCGGCTCCACTGACATCAATCTTGTGATTGGGTCAACTCAATCTCTCCCCGTCGGCGAATTCCCCACGATACCGACCGCTCATCCGTGGTACGAGATTTCTTAAAGGGGCAGTACATGAAAAGTTCAGGTTCCTTGCAGATCATTTCTCCCGTGGTGCCCACAGCAGTCCTCACCCAGCTTTCTATAGACTCTGAATGGAGCTTTCATTGTTTACTCTTATTACCTTGCGTGTCAGTCTTTAATGTCACTCTAGTATTCTATTCATGCTCCTGGTTATAAAGTCATCTGTATGTGTTGTGCTGTAACCGTTCCGGCCAGGAGTAATACCGCCATCCTCTCACGCATGCCCTGATGCCCGCTCATCACTTATCACTCCCTCTTTACCACTCTGCCCCTGTTGCCCCCTCCTCACCTGTTGCCCCCTCCTCTGTATCTCTTATCTCTGATATTTCTACCTGTGGCCCCTAATTACTGACCCTAGAAAATCAATCATCAGCAGGGATGGCGCGGCCCCCGATAATCCAGCGTTGGGCGTATTTTTGCACGCGGTGGGTGGGGGTCTCTTGTCCGTGAAGAGATTTCAGTTTTGGTTCCTGCGGTTCTAATTTCTGGTCATTGGCGGCAGATGAAGAGATAATTTCTGGATGTTCCGATCGTCTTTTCAAAAGTCTCCCCCCCACCCCCTCGACAATTACCGCCCCCGTGTCTGCTGTCATCGCCGCCGACTTATCACCGCTGTGCGCTGGAAATGACACTGCCATTACATCTCTGATCTGCTTATCAGCGACCGGCGTCTCGCGGCTGCAGGGTTAAACGTAGATACAAATAGATGGATCTGGTCCAAGCGGCCGAAACACTGACATGTACTCCTAGCCACAACACTAATGGGGAGGGGGCAAAGATGATGGGGGGGTAACAGCAACCATGGGGGGCAACGGCAGGACAAGTGACAGAAACAATCTCCTTCTGTAGTTCCATATGGACAGGGGAGATGGTGAAGGCGGCATCAGTGGGGGGGGGGGGGGGGTTGTGTCAGTCCATATGGAGTAGGGGTGTCAGATTATGGAGGAGGAAAGAGGGTCAGTCCATGAGGGGCAGGGGGTGTAAGAGTGAGGAGCGGGAGAGGGCATCAGTCCATGAGGGGTAGGGGTGTAAGAGGGAGGAGAGGGAAAGGGTGTCAGTCCATGAGGGACAGGGGGTGTCAGATCATGGAGGGGGAGTGGAGTCTGTAGAGGGGCCCCTGGGGTCAGCAGAGCTTGCAGAGAATCAGCGGCCAGCACCGGTAAATGACTGCACCGCCACAGGGCTAATCTGCTGCAGCACATCGCACCGTCAGAGGCCGAGGATTAGAGGAAACAACAAAGTCTCATTATTAGTACAGAAAGTAGCAACGACTACAGGAGCGCAGCGCTGTGCCTCCAGATGTAGCAGAGCCGAGTCACAGCACTCCAGATAGCACTGAGCGTGACACACACAGCCCTGTGTCCTCAGTGATAGCTCTGAGCCTGTGTATCTGGTAGTCATAGAGGATGCCGGGGTAGTAGTCACAGAGGATGGCGGGGTAGTAGTCACAGAGGATGCCGGGGTAGTAGTCACAGAGGATGCCGGGGTACTAGTCACAGAGGATGCCGGGGTAGTAGTCACAGAGGATGCCGGGATAGTAGTCACAGAGGATGCCGGGGTAGTAGTCACAGAGGATGCCGGGATAGTAGTCACAGAGGATGCCGGGATAGTAGTCACAGAGGATGCCGGGATAGTAGTCATAGAGGATGCCGGGGTACTAGTCACAGAGGATGCCGGGGTAGTAGTCACAGAGGATGCCGGGGTAGTAGTCACAGAGGATGCCGGGGTAGTAGTCACAGAGGATGCCGGGGTAGTAGTCATAGAGGATGCCGGGGTAGCAGTCATAGAGGATGCCGGGGTAGCAGTCATAGAGGATGCCGGGGTAGCAGTCATAGAGGATGCCGGGGTAGCAGTCATAGAGGATGCCGGGGTAGCAGTCATAGAGGATGCCGGGGTAGCAGTCATAGAGGATGCCGGGGTAGCCGTCATAGAGGATGCCGGGGTAGCCGTCATAGAGGATGCCGGGGTAGCAGTCATAGAGGATGCCGGGGTAGTAGTCATAGAGGATGCCGGGGTAGTAGTCACAGAGGATGCCAAGGATGCTGGGAATACAGGGCACACACCCAGTGGAGGGTCTGTACACCTGCTCTGGCATCTACATGCTGTACCTGGGCATCACATGGGTGGTGTGTGCAGACACTATGGAACGTGACCCAGGAGAGGCTGCAGCAGGTGAGTAAGGGGTTCTGGAGGTACCACCTACGTCCATGACACATAACCCCAACCAGACTACACCACATAGACAGGGCTGCAGAACCAGCCGGCTTGGTCTGTGAGACTAGAGCATTCCTTCCACCCATTCAGAATTCAGCAGGACAGTTCGGATGTCAGGTCCTGCCCCAGGGGGCGAGAGGTCTTTACATCCTCCGGGCACAGTTGAGTACACAGTTTGAGTTGTCCACTCCCTGCGTCACCATTTGGCCCTGTTCTCTGGTCCTGGAAGCGGGCAGGGGCCACATACCAGTGACATCACTACACCCTGCCTGCTGCGCCCAAGTAGACTCCAAGGGAACCGAGCAGGGTGACTATTACAATTTTTGATTTGTTTATTGTGCATTTTACTTTGGGGATTACAGTCAGGGGACTTTATACTGTGTGGGGGCCACAATGAGGTCTTTATAGTGTGTGGGGGCCACAAGGGGGATATTATACTGTTTGGGGGCCACAAGGGGGATATTATACTGTGTGCGGGCCACAAGGGGGATATTATACTGTGTGGGGGCCACAAGGGGGATATTATACTGTGTGGGGGCCACAAGGGGGATATTATATTGTGTGGGGGCCACAAGGGGGATATTATATTGTGTGGGGGCCACAAGGGGGATATTATACTGTGTACGGGCAACAAGGAAAGCATCATAGTGTGTGAGGCCACAAGAGGGATATTATACTGTGTAGGGCCCAGAAGGGGGACAATATACTATGTGGGGGCCACAAGTGGGACATTATACTGAGTGGGGGCCACAGAAGGTGTATTGTACGGAATATTGCCCACAAGGGGGACATTGTAGTGTGTGGGGTCCTCCAAGGAGCATCATAATGTTCGGGGCATAAGGTGGATTTCATACTGTATGGTGGCACTAATGGGGCATTATACTGTGTTGGGGCCTGTAAAGGGTCATTATACTATGTAGGGGCACAAAGAGACTTGGTAGAATTAGGAGGGGGCATGGACAGGGTTAGGCGTGTAGTGTATGACATGTAAATTTGCCATCGCACTTGCAGATTTTTCCCTCTTTTGGTTCGGGTTTGGAGATTTTCTTACGTGAGACTGTCAGGCTGAGCTGGTTACAGTGTCACCCATGTAGTAGGTGTTGCCCCCTGCAGGTAGGGGTGGGAATCACTGGGGCTGTCACCATGTATAGAGGGCACCTGTCAGTGACTACGGCATAATAGGCGGGCTGTGCAGATTGTGGTTGTCACCTGGTGACTTCCTAGGCAGCGGCCCGGACAGGCGGTTATGGGGCAGCGGAGGATTATGGGTGTGCGGCGCCCCCCGGCTATCAGCACCGCCCCTCTATATGTGGCCGACATCACACACGTAGACTGTAGATACGGAAATAATCATCAGCAGTCTTGTCTCTTTATACGCGACCTATAGAATGAAGAGGCGACATTTAATAAAACAATATGGGATAATAAATGGCGCCATATGATGTAGCGAGCGGCGGCGGCGGCGGCGGACACTTAATACCTGTCGCTCTATCTATCACAGCATTGTGTCGCTATGGAAACTCCTCTCGCTCTTCAGGCCGTCACACGGTCACCGGGCTGATTTAGGCACTTAATGTACCACTTGTGGGGAACGTGATCGGCGCCCTTAGACGCCCTCCCCCGCAGCGACGCCATAGATCCTATATTAGGCATGGAGAGGACTCTGAGAGTGACAAACTGTCATGGCGGCAGCAGCAGTCTCAATAATAAATAATGGGTGGAGTTATGTTAATGAGGGCACCAAAACACAACGGGTCTGGATAACGAAACGTTCAACAACTCGGAACATTCAGGCTGAAAGCCTCGTCCTGAGCGACACTTCTCACGGCTGAGGGCTTGTTACAGTTGTATCCAGTCTAGACCATAGACTGGACATGTGTAGCCACGCCCCCTACATTCTGGGTGTCACCACACCCCTTATATATATTGCCACACCCCATTTTTGGACATGACCACCCAACTGACTGATAACCGGTGGCCAGGGATGTTTGCTTGCTGTTTCGGGAGACCAGGAGGTTAACCCTTTTTTATGGGAACTTGAGAGGGTTTCAAGTATGGCCTGGACAATCCTCTACGGACTGATACATTGTAACAAACCATCAGCGGTCATTGTTTGGAATAGGTCTGTATACAGCGGCCGCCATCCCTCTGGATCACAACCATGGGGGGAGTAGGGCCTGGTTGTCAATGGCCCCAGATTTGCCAGGGCAGTCCCTGATTTTCAGAAACAGCCCAGAGGGAAATAGGGGCAGGACTTATTAAACCCCTCCCCCAAAGTGGGATGTCCTACAAGATAAGTTGCATGTCTGGGGGTGGGACTTAAATGCCCCGATTTTACCAATGAAGGCTCCCACTGATCTGCAGCACATTTGTACGCCCTTCACTTGTGGGGTATTTGTGGGGGAGTGGAGGGCGCCATGACCCCCTACTTGATGGTTATGAAATAGGTGCGGGGTTCCCTCCTCCAACAAAGCGATATCTGATTAGGGGCAGAGCGGTCTCACTTCTTCCTCATCTCCTGTAGGCTGACACATTGTTACGAAATGACTGCCTGCGTCCTGTGAGTGAGGCCTTACTGTTCCGTTCCTTTTCCAATGATTATCTTCCCCCTATGACATAATTGGTGTGACCCGCGCGGTAACAGGTGGTGGCACCCGGCATGTTTACTTTCCATTACTGATGTCTCGGCGGGCGGTGGCGGTGCCCGGCCGGATTACAGCGCGGACGTGTGAAGACTTCCACCGTTCTCCCGCGCAGAGGCCTCACGCTGTTTTCTTTATTTCTACAGGATTGTATCTTCTCCTGACGCCACCGCCGGCCGCCAAGTCCCACAATCATTTCTTCATAACATTTTTGGCTGCAGGAAATTTGTTTTTCTTGTTTTTTTTCTTTAATTATTTTTATTTTCTTTGTGACGAAGCAGAAAAAACCTCAACAGTAGAAAATCAGAAGAACTGGATTGTAATTCCTGTGTGCTGTCTGACCGGCGGATCACAACGGCCCAGTCAGTGATTTTTTTGTTTCCTTAGAGTATGTTCACACAGAGTTTTTTGCAGGTGGATTTTGAAGCGGAATCACCTCGAAATAGTGGAAAAAAGAAGCGACATGAGCTATCTTGCCACGGATCCCGCGGTGTCCGCGACACGAGACACGCTCCTGTTTCACACATATATATATATATCTCCTTCCATCTTGTCTCCGCTTGTAATAAAACTTTATCGGCAGCGTTTTGATTAGAATGATGAGTAAGGTGACGGCGCTCCGCTAAATAAGCCATGAATGATCGATCTGGGATTACAATGATGGTTTAATCCATACGTCGGGGTTAGCGCTGCTGTTAATCTCGCCGTTTGGCGCTGGGATGTTTATGTTTGTTGTGAGCGGAGCTGTCTGCGCGGCCCCGGCTGATAATTATGGTAAGATATGGCCCCACGTACACAGTATAGATAAGTGTGGCACCGTTCCAAGTAGCAATTTGGGTGATGTCAGAGAACGCGGCAACAGCCGCCGATACCTACATGAGCGGCCCGGGCGAGCACATATGCTTTACATTTGGGGGAAGAGATCCATGCTGGACGGCTGCCAGACTCTGTATGATGCACAGACTGTCAATAACTGAACGAACGCCAAGCGCCTGCATAACGCTAGACCGCAACACGACGAGGGCCATTTCCGACAAGCTGATGCCGCAGACAAGTCTAATGGAGCACAATGAGATAACATAAAAATGTATACAAGATAACGCCGCCGCCATGTCAGCGGCTCATAGACAGCGGGGAGGTTGGACAATGAACTGACAACATGGTGGCCAGCGCTAAACGCAGACAATAAGCTGACAATATAGCGGCGAGCAATAAACGTGGACAATGAGCTAACAAAATGGTGGCCAGCGCTAAACATGGACAATAAGCTGACAACATGGTGGCCAGCGCTAAACATGGACAATAAGCTGACAATATAGCGGCCAGCGCTAAACGCAGACAATAAGCTGACAATATAGCGGCCAGCGCTAAACATGGACAATAAGCTGACAATATAGCGGCGAGCAATAAACGTGGACAATGAGCTAACAAAATGGTGGCCAGCGCTAAACGTGGACAGTGAGCTGACAATATGGCGGCCAGCGCTAAACATGGACAATTAATTGACAACATGGTGGCCAGCGCTAAACGCAGACAATAAGCTGACAATATGGCGGCCAGCGCTAAACATGGACAATTAATTGACAACATGGTGGCCAGCGCTAAACACAGACAATGAGCTGACAATATGGCGGCCGGTGATGAGTTTGGCAGAGATCGACATGACGTGTAGAATCCACACACCAGATCACAGAACCGCTCCAGGACATGACACGCTGAAGTGGGGACAGACGTGGCGGTCAGGGGTACTTATCTGGGGTTGGGGGGATTCTTTCAATAGGGGGCACCCTCGCTCAAGTCTAGAGGACCACAACAAGAAACAATGGCTGGCCTTAGTATTACGGACCTGATGCTACACCCGGAGCGCTGCGTACTCCGGCCAGACAGCGGGACTTTTTTAGGGGGCTCAGTCAGTCCTTTGAGGACACCCCTCAGAATGGCGGATTGTTATAGAGCTCCTCCCAGGCCCCTCCCCCGCCATGTGTGGCAACACGACCGACACACACGGCTAATGTAGCATGAAACGTGTCGTGTCCTCCGAACAAGCAGCAACAAAATCACAACCCGCGAGCGTCTTCCGATAATAGATCAGAATAATCCTCGCTGGTTACCGGCGCAGCCGAGCGAAGAAATTCAATTTCCCGGTGATTCTTAAGTATTTTTCCTGATTATACGACAAGCGCTTGATCTTATTTTTTATTTGAAAAGCAAAAAGCAATTGGCGTGAAATTGAGGGTTTGGCGACTGCGACGCTCACTCACCTGTCTGAGCGGGCAAGGGTTAACACTTTAATTATACGGCGGGCACAGAAGCGTCGGCGTCCGTCACTCATAGGAACGTCCCATCGCTCGGGATCGGAGACATGGAGTGTGGCGTAATGATGGTGACAGTGGCAGAGCGTGAGCCCCAAAGCAGCCGGAAAGCGACACTTTCCACATCGTTGTCACCTAATATATCTCTTACTGTCTATAACTGTGTGCGGCGCCCCCTACGCCTCGCCCCGCAACGCAGCAGTCACAAAGAATTGTGAGTTGGCGACAACATCGATGGAGGCTGCATCACACAGGAGAGGATTAGATACAGCGCTCAGCAGACTGTACCACACAGGATAGGATTAGATACACAGCTCAGTATACAGTATCACACAGGATAGGATTAGATACACAGATCAGCAGTCAGTATCACACAGGAGAGGATTAGATACACAGCTCAGTATACAGTATCACACAGGATAGGATTAGATACACAGCTCAGCAGTCAGTATCACACAGGATAGGATTAGATACACAGCTCAGCAGTCAGTATCACACAGGATAGGATTAGATACACAGCTCAGTATACAGTATCACACAGGATAGGATTAGATACACCGCTCAGTATAGAGTATCACACAGGATAGGATTAGATACACAGCTCAGCAGACAGTATCACACAGGATAGGATTAGATACACAGCTCAGTATACACTATCACACAGGATAGGATTAGATACACAGCTCAGTATACAGTATTACACAGGATAGGATTAGATACACAGCTCAGCAGTCAGTATCACACAGGATAGGATTAGATACACAGCTCAGTATACAGTATCACACAGGATAGGATTAGATACACAGCTCAGCAGTCAGTATCACAGGATAGGATTAGATACACAGCTCAGTATACAGTATCACATAGGAAAGGATTAGATACACAGCTCAGTATACAGTATCACATAGGAAAGGATTAGATACACAGCTCAGTATACAGTATTACACAGGATAGGATTAGATACACAGCTCAGCAGTCAGTATCACAGGATAGGATTAGATACACAGCTCAGTATACAGTATCACACAGGATAGGATTAGATACACAGTTCAGTATACAGTATCACACAGGATAGGATTAGATACACAGCTCAGCAGTCAGTATCACAGGATAGGATTAGATACACAGCTCAGTATACAGTATCACATAGGAAAGGATTAGATACACAGCTCAGCAGTATCAGACAGGATAGGATTAGATACACAGCTCAGTATACAGTATTACACAGGATAGGATTAGATACACAGCTCAGCAGTCAGTATCACACAGGATAGGATTAGATACACAGCTCAGCAGGCAGTATCACACAGGATAGGATTAGATACACAGCTCAGCAGGCAGTATCACACAGGATAGGATTAGATACACAGCTCAGTATACAGTATTACACAGGATAGGATTAGATACACAGCTCAGTATACAGTATTACACAGGATAGGATTAGATACACAGCTCAGTATACAGTATTACACAGGATAGGATTAGATACACAGCTCAGTATACAGTATCACACAGGATAGGATTAGATACACAGCTCAGCAGTCAGTATCACACAGGATAGGATTAGATACAGCTCAGCAGTGACATATTGGACTCATTGGGATGTTCTGCACTTTCAGGTGTGGGCCAATAGTCAGCGCTTCCCCTTTAAGAGTGAACACATGATCCTTGCACTAGTGACACCGCTGCTCACACTCACTTGGCGTGTCACTTATACACAGTAGGATTTTGTCACCAATTTTGTCCATTGTCGCTGAGATCCTGGTGCTGCGCTACAGCTGCTCTGAACACAAACTTACCGAGCTTTTGGATATTTTTGGATGTTGTATGTCCAAAAATAAAAGTATAGGACATAATGGGGCGGTCATTTCCCCCACTGCGCCGCCTCGCCCCCCCAGTGTTTCACTTTACTGCTATTAGCTGCGATTCGTATGATCATTACCGTCACTTTTCATCCCTCCATGGCAACACGACATCCTGGCGGTCGGAACACAGGAATGAAGACAAATGAGGAGACGTGCGCCCACCCTCGCTAATAGAAGGGTTAACACATCGAGACTCAGAAAACGCCACTGAGGACTCAGCGCCTGCATACGGCTACTGGCGAACTACAAGTCTCAGCATGCCGTCACAATCTGCAGGACACTGTGGGACTTGTAGTGTTACATAACGTTTATCTGATGGGTGCCGCCATATCTGCTGCGCTCTTAAAGCTGCATCTACACCAACCTCCATAGACATAGATTAGCACAGTTTAGCACTTGGGGTTCAGGAAAGGGTTAAGGAGGGGGGCACATACTTTAGTCTAGGGTGATATTACAGAACGCCGCCAATGACAAGATCCTAATACTATTCAGAGGAAAGAGGCGGAGCTGTGACCACTGCTCATTAATTTCCAGCGCAGGGGGTGGGGCTGTGACCACTGCTCATTAATTTCCTGGGCGGGGGCGGGTTTGTGACCACTGCTCATTAATTTCCATGACAAGGAGCCTGTTAATTGCTGTAGTATTAGAGAGCGGACCTAATGAGCGCCTGGTTAACCCTTCACTCTCCGTGATTAATGCGCCTCCCCCGCTCTCTAGAATGTATCTGAGATCTGCGCAGAAGTTTACAACCCTTGTACCATCCCCCATCTAATTAGCATAATTTCCCAGGATGCTTTGCCTCTAACACTCCTTAAGTTACATAGAGGTCCCACTGAAGGTATCCCCCACCTGAGGGCGCTGCATACCCTACTGACTGATAGGGGACCCTACCTCTGCTTGTGTGGGGGTGGGTGCCCCTTGCCGTAGGATCCTGGTAGTCACTGGTGTGAGAGTCCCTTGTACCCAGACGCTTTTGGGTTGCGGGTCCTTCTCGCTTATCCAGGCTTTCAATAACAGATTGATGGTGACTGTGACCCCTGAGCTGTCAGTCTGAACATCATCTGCCATAAAAGTGGATCAGCCCTTTAAGGAGGAGCCTCCTTAATATGCTACAAGGGTGTGATATAATTGGGGTTATTGGCCTCAATCCCATGGTGCACCTCAGGAGGACCAGAAGTACTGAGGGGAGTGGGGAGGTCTCATGTGATGCCCCTCCCCTGATTTCATCAGATATACCTTCAACCTTTCACATTTGCATAAATTCCCACAATGCATTGCCTGAGGCTCTCCTTAGGTGTTGCAGAGAAGGTAGCGCCCCCTACATTAGAGGTAGAGCGTTCCCTGCACGGGTGATCTCTGTGTGGACTGACCCCGGTCTGCGAGAGGCTCCTGCTAGAACCCGCTGCTGTGTGTGGTGGGCGCAGGATATTGGGGTCTCTGTCGGAGGTCAGACATGACCTCCGACAGAGACATCTATGAGAGCTTCCGAACAACAAACCAGAAATAAAGTCATAACTGTGTCAAGCTTATAACTTATTATTTTCCACCAGTGGGGTCTTGAACCCGGTTCTGACCCGATTTTGAGCCAGCATGACAAAGCTCCGCCCACCCCTCCAGTCACAGCAGCACAGAGCAGTTTGTTATGATTTAAAGATTTTTGCTTCATTTGATTTATTATTTCCGCCCTCCTTTTAGCTCAGGGAGAGATCCCGCAATGCATTCTGGGAAATTATGCAAATTGCTCACTTTCTATTGGCTAAGAAATGTAATTATTCAAAATAGTGGCCAGGTGGGCGGTGCAAGTCACAAGGGAAGGAGCCCCAGCACCAGGAGCGAAGGCAAACTGCTGTCTACAGGTCCTGTGAGACTCGGTGGGGAAAGGGAGTGGAGACGATCACTGATCGCTGCGGTCACCTCTGTCTGATGGACTGAAGAGACGGAACATCTTTAGGGGGTTGTTCAGGGGTCTGAGTAACATGGCTGCCTACCTAACACCAGCGCCTCACCTGTCCAAGAGCTGGAAGTGGCTCACCCCATACATTGCTATAGAGCGGCAGTACCAGACACAACCCATGACCAGTGGTGGCGCTGTTCCTGGAAAAAGCGGCCATGGGTTTCTAATCCTTGGGCAAACTTTCTGGTTGCTTAAACCTAGGAGCAAAGACAATGACCTTGGGATTCTCCAGAGAGACAGCGCCCCCTATAGCTACAGCCCAGGAAATCAGCGATAAACCTTGACCAAATCTAATTACAATAGGACTGAGCAGCAGATTCTTACCCTGAGCGGCGCCCCCTGTTGTAATCCAGCCATAATGTGCACAGCTATGGAAGAAGTTTAATCCTATTAATTGTTATCACTCAGCTTTCTGAGACTCCTGAATAGCATGGCCTCAATACATTTGCTCACCTTATGTTTTAGATGTCAATTTATACTTGTGAGACCCAAAATACAAAAATCATACAACTTTCTATCTGCTCCTGGGCAAGCTGGGTGTGAAAGTTCCCACAAGGTTTGTTATGCACCGATCCCCTCTCACTACATAACATTCAGGACTCCAAAAAAGCTGGATGACAATCACTATGGCCTCAGTAACTTTTCTAGGGCACAGAAAGCAGATTTTGTAGAAAAGCTGGATAACAATGAATGTGGTCTAAGTAACTATTCCTACACGGACAGTCACCAAACTTTTCCAGAGCCCTGAAAGGCAAAATGCCCTAGTGAAGATGTGATGACAAATAACAAGGCAGATTTGCCATTCAGGACTCTAGAAAAGCTAAGAGACAATCCCCATTGGAGCTGTTATAACACCCCTTTGTCACCCAGCTTTTCCAGATACAGATATAACTAAGCTCAGAACTGTTGACACCTTCACTGCAGAGTTCAGAGGAGTTTTTGGATTATATGGAGTGAATGTTCTCAGTTTTCGCCACCCACCTCCTTCTCGGGGTGTCGTCAGGGTGCTAGCGGCGATTTTGCTGTCTCTGTTGTGCAGACATTTTTGGAGCAAAGAAAGAAAGCGGGGATTAGAGCAGATTATGTGACAAGGTGGCGTCTCCCGCTGAGGGGCTGTCACAGGCGGCTCTAGAACCTTCCATAGCCACCTCCGAGCCCCCGGTAAGTGGAGGCAGCAGCTAAGTTAAGTGTGAGAGTGACAGCGATGATGGCGGCTGTTTACTGCACATTTGTCACCGTTTTTTTTCCCTGACACAATGCAACAAGTAGAAGTGACAGCTCCACAATCCAACGCATCCATTTATTTTATTGAAGCAAATAACCTGTCTTCAGAACTTCACCAAATCAGCCGCTAATGCACAAGGCGGCAGCGCCGGCGCCTCCGTATCATGGCAGCCAGACCCTACACGGAGGCTCGCTATTCTGGGATCCTTCAGGATTAGAAAGTTAGAGATGGCAGCCATTTTATTTGAAGAGTTAAATGCAGAAAATCTCTGATATAACGCTATTATGTGTGTTCACATATGTAGTGTCCTTATGGCGGGCCATAGACAGTCACAGCGAGGATTCGCAGATTCGGCCTGAGCGCTGTGTCTTGTAGATACCGCCTCTGCACCGGGACACAAGACAATACCCAGCTCACCCCCGCCATAGAGGGCCAAATGTATCCAAATAACACCAACATACAACACATCACCGCACTACGTAATTCCAAGTAAAAGTACCATACAGTATCATACACAGTTATATAATGCTGCCATACAGTATCATACACAGTTATATAATGCTGCCATACAGTATCATACACAGTTATATAATGCTGCCATACAGTGCCAGTTCAGATAACAGTATCCTCTGATAGCAACGTTACATATAAAGCCATATAGTGATACAAAACAGCACCAGAAAATCACCTCCTAGGAAAACCGCCCTGACCACTGATAAGAGCAGACATTACACACAATCTTACCCCAAGGCTCTGATAGATTTTGGTGCTCAGCAGGTCATGTGACTCTAAGTACAAAGCAGGTCATGTGACTAAGCATTAGAGGGCATCTCCACTTAGTCCATTTTAATAACCACACTGTCGGGGCCTAAGTAGGCAGAAAGGGCCAAGCCAATTAAAAAAAAAACAAAAAAACTTTAAGCTAAATTTTGTTGGTCCTGAACCTTTGTACCATGATGCTTTGCACTGACTCCTCCCTGCTATTGTACAGCTCCGCCCCTTTTCAGTTCCATTTAAAGCAGGGGTAGGGACCCTTCGGCTCTCCGGCTGCTGTGAAACTACAACTCCCAGCATGCTCCATTCACTTCCATGGGAGTTCCAAGAACAGCAGAGCAAGTATGCATGCTGGGAGTTGTAGTTTTGCAACAGCTGGAGAGCCGTACCTCCAGTTTCTACCACTAAAGCAACACTTTTTCTAATTACCACGTCGGAATAGCCTTAAGAAAGTCTATTCGTCTCTTACCTTTAGAGGTGGTCTCTACCGCGCCGTTCCTTAGAAATACCGGTTTTAACCGGTATGCAAATGAGTTCTCCGCAGCAATGAGGGCGGGCCCCAGCACTCAAATGGCGATAGGGGCGTCCCCACTTCTGCCCGAGAGCTCACTCCAGCACCACCTCCATCTTCAGCTGCACCCCCGCCTCTTCTGTCTTCCGTCTTGGTCCAACTTCCGACGCCTGCGCAGTATGCTCCTGTATTGAACTACAAGAGCAAGAGCGGCCTCCCCCGACGGCATTTTTGGGAAGCCGCTCTTGCTCTTGTAGTTCAATACAGGAGCGCACTGCGCAGGCAAGTTGGACTGAGACGGAAGACAGAAGAGGCGGGGGTGCAGCTGAAGATGGAGGCGGTGCTGGAGTGAGCTCTCGGGCAGCAGTAGGGACGCCCCCATCGCCATTTGAGCGC
The DNA here is from genome assembly GCF_031893055.1 of Leptodactylus fuscus. Lineage (NCBI taxonomy): Eukaryota > Metazoa > Chordata > Amphibia > Anura > Leptodactylidae > Leptodactylus > Leptodactylus fuscus. The sequence continues at coordinate 10,478,158 of NC_134275.1, read as the reverse complement.
TGGGCCCGCCCTCATTGCTGCGGAGAACTCATTTGCATACTGGTTTAAAACCGGTATTTCTAAGGAACGGCGCTGTGGAGACCACGTATAAAGATGAGAGACGAATAGACTTTCTTAAGGCTATTCCGACGTGGTAATTAGAAAAAATGTTGCTTTAGTGGTAGAATCCCTTTAAGGAAACAGAATGATAATCTGCAACAGTATAAAAATGTTACAAGACTGGCCCAGACCATTGCCAGGAGGAGGAGGGGGACTTGGCCTGTACCATGTCCTGCTAGGCTGATGTCGGATTTATTGTGTAAATGTTAGTCTATCGCTGCGCCTGCTGTACAGAGGAGAAATCCCTGCGCGGTTTATTATCCTGCCGCGCAGTGAATGGTGGGTGACGGATTTATGGACAATCGTTCCACAGACTGGGCTGTGGTGAGGCACTCGCTGTGTGATGTGTGAAAGCCAACTATAAATAAAGTTATTTTATATTAAAAAAAAAAAAAAAGTTTGTATCTAGAATCCCAATAAGAAATAACAGATCATGCACAACAGCTGGTGAATAGAATGCCAGAACTACAGTAATGACTGACACTTACACAGAGAGTGCTGCTCAGGGTCAACAGAAAGCTGGGTGAAAATTAAAGCTGTAGAGACGGTCAGAGGTCTTATTTCTTTCAGACTGCATACTCTAATGTAGGTGGGTGACTGAGTGACCCAATGCAGCCTACTATAGGCTTAACAATGGCTGACAATGGTAGAATCCTGCTGTCCCCAATAACAAGAAGCAGCAGCAGCTCTGGAGCACAAACTGCTGCGAGGAGGAAGAAGAAAGTTTATTATTCAGCTGGAGAAGCCGAGTGACTAAGTATAACCGGCGGAGACTGAAATGGACATGAAATAAATAAATAAAAGCCACAAGAATGTGATAAGCATTTACCCCCCGAGGACACCGAGCGTCTACTCCGCGGTAATTCTGAGACGTCTTTCAGGGCAGTAACATCCACGTTATCATTTATTAAAGCCGCTCGATAGATTCACGTTCATTAAAAGCCATTAATCTGATCAATGGAAAAAACATCGCAACGTGACGGAAAGTTTAGTTACCAGCGCAGGAAAGAGCAACTTATTCCGTATCTGATGTCCGCCACCGCTTATCACCCCTCCCCCACCCCGCACACCCAAGCCTTACAGATACAGGCACCCAAGCCGCTTATCACAGGCAGGACAACACAGACAGCCGAGACCAAGAAGAAGTTCCCTCAGTGATTGAGGATTAATGTTCCAGGATTAAGAGAGAAATAGTTCTGTCTACAGCAGCCGAAACACAAGTATGGAGGGTGGACGAGAATATAACTACTATAATACTACCTCCTATGTACAAGAATATAACTACTATAATACTACTCCTATGTACAAGAATATAACTACTATAATACTACTCCTATGTACAAGAATATAACTACTGTAATACTGCTCATATGTACAAGAATATAACTACTATAATACTGCTCCTATGTACAAGAATATAACTACTATAATACTACCTCCTATGTACAAGAATATAACTACTATAATACTACTCCTATGTACAAGAATATAACTACTATAATACTGCCCCCTATGTACAAGAATATAACTACTATAATACTACTCCTATGTACAAGAATATAACTACTATAATACTGCTCCTATGTACAAGAATATAACTACTATAATACTACTCCTATGTACAAGAATATAACTACTATAATACTACTCCTATGTACAAGAATATAACTACTATAATCCTACTCCTATGTACAAGAATATAACTACTCTAATACTACCTCCTATGTACAAGAATATAACTACTATAATACTGCTCCTATATACAAGAATATAACTACTATAATACTGCTCCTATATACAAGAATATAACTACTATAATACTGCTCCTATATACAAGAATATAACTACTATAATACTACTCCTATGTACAAGAATATAACTACTATAATACTACTCCTATGTACAAGAATATAACTACTATAATACTACCTCCTATGTACAAAAATATAACTACTATAAGGGGCCACACGGTGGCTCAGTGGTTAGCACTGCAGCCTTGCAGCGCTGGAGTCCTGGTGTTCAAATCCCGCCAAGGACAAAAAAACCATCTGCAAGGAGTTTGTATGTTCTCCCCGTGTTTGCATGGATTTCCATCCCATATTCCAAAGACATACAGATAGGGAAAAATGTACATTGTGAGCGCTATGTGGGCTTACAATCTACATTTAAAAAAAAAAATATATATAACTACTATAATACTGCTCCTATGTACAAGAATATAACTACTATAATACTGCTCCTATGTACAAGAATATAACTACTATAATACTGCCCCTATGTACAAGAATATAACTACTATAATACTACCTCCTATGTACAAGAATATAACTACTCTAATACTATTCCTATGTACAAGAATATAACTACTATAATACTACCTCCTATGTACAAGAATATAACTACTATAATACTACCTCCTATGTACAAGAATATAACTACTATAATACTGCTCCTATGTACAAGAATATAACTACTATAATACTACCTCCTATGTACAAGAATATAACTACTATAATACTACCTCCTATGTACAAGAATATAACTACTATAATACTACCTCCTATGTACAAGAATATAACTACTATAATACTACCTCCTATGTACAAGAATATAACTACTATAATACTACCTCCTATGTACAAGAATATAACTACTATAATACTACCTCCTATGTACAAGAATATAACTACTCTAATACTACCTCCTATGTACAAGAATATAACTACTATAATACTACCTCCTATGTACAAGAATATAACTACTATAATACTGCCCCCTATATACAAGAATATAACTACTACAATACTACCTCCTATGTACAAGAATATAACTACTATAATATTGCTCCTATGTACAAGAATATAACTGCTATAATACTGCTCCAATGTACAATATAACTACTATAATACTACCTCCTATGTACAAGAATATAACTACTATAATACTGCTCCAATGTACAAGAATATAACTACTATAATACTGCTCCTATGTACAAGAATATAACTACTATAATACAGCTCCAATGTACAAGAATATAACTACTATAATATTGCTCCTATGTACAAGAATATAACTGCTATAATACTGCTCCAATGTACAAGAATATAACTACTATAATACTACCTCCTATGTACAAGAATATAACTACTATAATACTGCTCCAATGTACAAGAATATAACTACTATAATACTGCTCCTATGTACAAGAATATAACTACTATAATACAGCTCCTATGTACAAGAATATAACTACTATAATACTGCTCCTATGTACAAGAATATAACTACTATAATACTGCTCCTATGTACAAGAATATAACTACTATAATACTGCTCCTATGTACAAGAATATAACTACTATAATACTGCTCCTATGTACAAGAATATAACTACTATAATACTATTCCTATGTACAAGAATATAACTAATATAATACTGCTCCTATGTACAAGAATATAACTACTATAATACTGCTCCAATGTACAAGAATATAACTACTATAATACTGCTCCTATATACAAGAATATAACTACTATAGTACTGCTCCTATGTACAAGAATATAACTGCTATAATACTACTCCTATGTACAAGAATATAACTACTATAATACTACCTCCTATGTACAAGAATATAACTACTATAATACTGCTTCTATGTACAAGAATATAACTACTATAATACTGCTCCAATGTACAAGAATATAACTACTATAATACTGCTCCAATGTACAAGAATATAACTACTATAATACTGCTCCTATGTACAAGAATATAACTACTATAATACTGCTCCTATGTACAAGAATATAACTACTATAATACTGCCCCTATGTACAAGAATATAACTACTATAATACTGCTCCTATGTACAAGAACATAACTACTATAATACTACCTCCTATGTACAAGAATATAACTATGAGAAAAAATTCCAAAAAGGATTCAAACAAAGTTTGAAGGATCTGCAGCTCAGAGGAGGTTAAAACTCAAAAAAAACTTTATTTCATACTTTTAAAAGGACTCACCCCAAGTGGGTGAATACATTCAGAGGTTTAACAACAGAACATAGTGAGAAAAAGATAGAAAAATGTGAAAATAAAACCAAAACCGCTGACGCGTTTCGGGACAGATTTTTAATGTCCCTTAATCATAGCGGAATACAGCTCCAATGTACCAGTATATAACTATAACCTGACATTACTAGTACACCTGTTGCATGATGGACTTTTGGCCATTTTGGTCTGTGTTGACTAGTAGCAGGTGATAATTTTGGCGGTGTCGTTTCCCTTTGTTATCGCTCCCCACTGAGACTTCTCTGCCTAATCTTGCTTTCAGCGCGGCCGTCCTCACATTCCCATTTCCATCCCTCCCCTGAGGAGCGAGGACAGGGCAGACAATACGCCAGTAATGTCACCAGGAATATGTATTTTTCATTAACCCTTCCTATTCCCCAGCAGGTGGCGGTATGTTACGTTGTGCAACTTCAGAGGCCTCATGGGCGATCTTAGCAGAAGACATGGAGCGTTGCCTTCAGAGCAGGTGCCATGTTTTCTTGATGTTTGGTACTTGCGGTGCGGAGCAGCAGTTGCAATGTTACACCAAATGTATCACTGTGTGATGATGATGATGATGTATCGTCAGGTCTCACAGGCTCCTCCCACCATCAGGTCAGATGCAATTTTTAAAACATTTGTTGCAGTTATCACCAAATTTCAGAAACATTGTAACCACATTCCAGCTTGTATAGTGGAAGGTACCTGGAGAAGGCGATGGCGAGTGCTCCGTCCACCTCTCCTCCGTCCACAAGGCGGACCTGTCAGGAGAACCATGAAAAGCCGTCATTTTATTACATTTACTGTCCAATACCAAACTGTAATTTTTCTCTCAGATGTCTCAACGCAATAAAAAGCGGCAGAGACAGTTACTAAAAATCACCGACTGCGGATCACTGTTATCTCGTGCAAAAGTACCAAAATGATGGCGAATTCAGATAATGAACATAGGTGACATCCAGCATTGTGACCGTATACAGCCCTATAGATCTGTACAGACCGGGCAACCAAACCAAGGAGTGGAGGGAAAGTGCCCATACAATGGTGTTATCCACATACTAATGCCCATATAGTAGTGTTATCCACATACTAGTGCCCATACAATAGTGTTACCCACATACTAGTGCCCATACAATAGTGTTATCCACATACTAGTGCCCATACAATAGTGTTATCCACATACTAGTGCCCATACTATGGTGTTATCCACATAGTAGTGCCCATACAGTAGTGTTATCCACATACTAGTGCCCATACAATGGTGTTATCCACATATTAGTGCCCATACTATGGTGTTATCCACATACTAGTGCCCATACAGTAGTGTTATCCACATACTAGTGCCCATACAATGGTGTTATCCACATACTAGTGCCCATATAGTAGTGTTATCCACATACTAGTGCCCATACAATAGTGTTATCCACATACTAGTGCCCATACAATAGTGTTATCCACATACTAGTGCCCATACAATGGTGTTATCCACATACTAGTGCCCATATAGTAGTGTTATCCACATACTAGTGCCCATATAGTAGTGTTATCCACATACTAGTGCCCATACAATAGTGTTATCCACATACTAGTGCCCATACAATAGTGTTATCCACATACTAGTGCCCATACAATAGTGTTATCCACATACTAGTGCCCATACAATGGTGTTATCCACATACTAGTGCCCATACTATGGTGTTATCCACATAGTAGTGCCCATACAGTAGTGTTATCCACATACTAGTGCCCATACAATAGTGTTATCCACATACTAGTGCCCATACAATGGTGTTATCCACATACTAGTGCCCATACAATAGTGTTATCCACATACTAGTGCCCATACAATAGTGTTATCCACATACTAGTGCCCATACAATGGTGTTATCCACATACTAGTGCCCATACAGTAGTGTTATCCACATACTAGTGCCCATACAATAGTGTTATCCACATACTAGTGCCCATACAATAGTGTTATCCACATACTAGTGCCCATACAATAGTGTTATCCACATACTAGTGCCCATACAATAGTGTTATCCACATACTAGTGCCCATACAATAGTGTTATCCACATACTAGTGCCCATACAATGGTGTTATCCACATACTAGTGCCCATACTATGGTGTTATCCACATAGTAGTGCCCATACAGTAGTGTTATCCACACACTAGTGCCCATACAGTAGTGTTATTCACATACTAGTGCCCATACTATGGTGTTACCCACATACTAGTGCCCATACCATAGTGTTATCCACATACTAGTGCCCATACAATAGTGTTATCCACATACTAGTGCCCATACAATAGTGTTATCCACATACTAGTGCCCATACAATAGTGTTATCCACATACTAGTGCCCATACAATAGTGTTATTCATATGCTAGTGTCCATACATTAGTGTTATCCACATACTAGTGCCCCTACTGCAGATATTTTGTCCTATACCAACAGGACACCGCTTCCACCTTGCACCACCCTGTCCTGTACCCCATCCTTACATATAGGAGCCGGTGTGCGGGGCTGTAGTTCAGTATAATTAGGTCAGGATGTGTCCGGGCTGTCCTGGTTACATTAATAAACCGTCTGTTTATCCCGCTATACAGCGGACATGTCTCTTCCAAGATCTAATGATCATCTTGACGGTCGAGACCGCTGACTCTGCACAGAGAGGGATCATCAACAATCCCGACTCAGGAAAACTGCCACAGCCATGAGCGTCCGGCCAATTAACTAATATATGTGAGAGGAAAGGCGAACGGACAGAGCTAATTACCCCGCAGGATCCCCATCATCTGCAGGGCCGCCCGCAGCGTACAAATCACCTCCCAGAACACAGTGGAGCGCGTTGTGTCCACCAGAGAGGGCCAAGTAATCCCTCCAAATACCTGACTGCAGAGATATTACCATTCATTACTGGTTACAAAATTATGAATATAAATCATTGTAGCAAAATCTGAAAATACAAAGAGGGGGTGTAAAAGTAAGAGCCCCCCATCATCTAATACTGAACCCACTGGCGTACATTTAGTACCATACTAAAGAGCTGCGCTCACTATTCCGCTAGTGCGCTCACTATGTAATTACATTACTTATCCTGTACTATTCCTGAGTTATATCCTGTATTGTACTCCGGAGCTGCGCTCACTATTCTGCTGGTACAGTCACTGTGTACATACATTACATTACTTATCCTGTATTATACTCCAGAGCTGTGCTCACTATTCTGCTGGTACAGTCACTGTGTACATACATTACATTACTTATCTTGTATTATACTCCAGAGCTGTGCTCACTATTCTGCTGGTGCAGTCACTGTGTACATACATTACATTACTTATCCTGTATTGTACTCCGGAGCTGCGCTCACTATTCTGCTGGTACAGTCACTGTGTACATACATTACATTACTTATCCTGTATTATACTCCAGAGCTGTGCTTACTATTCTGCTGGTGCAGTCACTGTGTACATACATTACATTACTTAACCTGTATTATACTCCAGAGCTGCGCTCACTATTCTGCTGGTGCAGTCACTGTATACATACATTACATTACTTATCCTGTATTATACTCCAGAGCTGCACTCACTATTCTGCTGGTACAGTCACTGTGTACATACATTACCTTACTTATCCTGTATTATACTCCAGAGCTGCGCTCACTATTCTGCTGGTGCAGTCACTGTGTACATACATTACATTACTTATCCTGTATTATACTCCAGAGCTGCGCTCACTATTCTGCTGGTGCAGTCACTGTGTACATACATTACATTACTTATCCTGTATTATACTCCAGAGCTGTGCTCACTATTCTGCTGGTGCAGTCACTGTGTACATACATTACTTATCCTGTATTATACTCCAGAGCTGCGCTCACTATTCTGCTGATGCAGTCACTGTGTACATACATTACATTACTTATCCTGTATTATACTCCAGAGCTGCACTCACTATTCTGCTGGTACAGTCACTGTGTACATACATTACCTTACTTATCCTGTATTATACTCCAGAGCTGCGCTCACTATTCTGCTGGTGCAGTCACTGTGTACATACATTACATTACTTATTCTGTATTATACTCCAGAGCTGCGCTCACTATTCTGCTGGTGCAGTCACTGTGTACATACATTACATTACTTACCCTGTATTATACTCCAGAGCTGCGCTCACTATTCTGCTGATGCAGTCACTGTGTACATACATTACATTACTTATCCTGTATTATACTCCAGAGCTGCGCTCACTATTCTGCTGGTGCAGTCATTGTGTACATACATTACATTACTTATCCTGTTTTATACTCCAGAGCTGCGCTCACTATTCTGCTGGTACAGTCACTGTGTACATACATTACATTACTTATCCTGTATTATACTCCAGAGCTGCGCTCACTATTCTGCTGGTACAGTATTATTTCTCTGCATACACTGCACAAGTTGGGAGAGTTCTGGAACGTGCAGTATTGCGAGTGCAGCTCTGGGATGTTTCACCAATTAATAGTGATCATGTCTTCTGGTGTGAGTGTCCCTTCATATTTTAGGAGAACTTTTAGAAACCTACAGAGTGGATTGTTATTATGGGTCATGTGACACCACCAGTGAGGTCTTAAAGGGGTTGGCCACTTTCAGACCAATATTGACAAACAAATGCACAATAAAAAGATATACAATTTTCCAATATACTTTCTGTAATTCCTCACAGTTTTCTAGATTTCGGCTTGCTGTCATTCATTCTGTTACTTCTAGAGGATAAAACTCTGACCATGGTCATGTGATTTACGGTCCATGGTCATGTGATGAGCACACAGGTGTACAGCTGATTACCACGCAGATGTCTGTGGACACTTGTGACATCACTACCATGGACCTGAGGTACATTACTAGAGGGCACATATGTGACTGGTATCTGAGTGGCCCACAGTCCCTTGTGCCACATGTGGGCTCTGGTACAAATTTCATATTGTGCCCAGGACCCCTTGTACATGTATATACTATATACCTCTGTGCTCCAGTTCATGTTCTTCTAGGTGGATCCGCGCTCTGGGCCTCGGGATTTGAGTCTGGGATCAGCAGCCGCACCGCTAATATATTTCTATTACCGCCACAGAGCCTACAGACTGCGCCACGTCATGTAAAATTCATCTCTCCCCTTTACACGGTTTTATTGTTCTGCTGAATTCCCAACCACGGAGCTCTGCAGAGGGCGCAGGGAGAGGGGATGGCGCCCCCCACAGCCAGCAGGTTCTATGACATCATCAGGGCCCAGGGGGATTACATAATCAAAGGTGGAAACAGTTCTGCAATAACTCTATGACGAGAACCCCCCCCCCCCCCCCCTCGGGCAGTCGCAGTCGTGTCAGCCATTCAGCACAACATGCTTGTGGGGTCCGGATCTGATCCCACATCCACCAATCACAGTGCGGCCTCTATTACTACACCTGCTGTGGAAATATGAAAGCTGGACTGTAATTGGTGACTCTTATGAATGTGTTGACTCCGCCCCCTCAGGCCTGTGGATTACTTTGGAGTTCTCCTTTAAAAAATGACAAATCAGCGACCTATTGTCAGTTTTATTACCGCCATGTCTTATAAGACGCCCCTTGTGACCCCCGGCCTAGACCCCCTGAAGCCTTGTTAGTGGCTCATTAGTTGGCGGTGGCGGGCAGGCAGGGGTTAATCTCCTGTGCGCTGATTGTTTCTCTATGGTCCCGGCACGCTCGGCACATGCTAATTGTATGAATAATGAGCGGCGCTCGCGTGGAAAGATCTGAGACCTTTAAGCTTTGCTGCCGGTAAAAGCCCAGAATGCAAAAAAGTCTGTTCTGCTGGCAGCCGTATAGCGGGGTGGGAGCGCCGGGAAGGCGAAACGCGTTGGCTTTGGTTTATTTTTATCTGGCGGTTTTATTCTTTGTCACGTCTCCTCCTGACTGTCGTCTGGCTACCTGCGCGCTCTAATCACCCCCCGCTTTACAGGGGAATCAACGAAGTTTGGAAACATCACAAGGAAAGGGGCTGTAAAGTGAGGAGCTGCAAAATGTGCAAGGATCATTATCTGATATTATAGGACGATGGGGGCCCCGCTCATACCAGTCTGTGCACCCAAACACTGAGACACTCTGACTACTTCACTGTGTCCTACACATGCAAAATACTGGAGAGCGGGGGAGGGGATGTCAGTGTACGATGTGCAGGGGCAGCTGAGAAGATTACAGTACGTTACGGCCAATCATGGGTTAACAGCATTATGGGAGGGACTTCATGCATGTTGCTCAGGGGCCGTCTCTTCCCGACGCACACCCCCGATCATCTCTGAACCCCTTGTTTCTGCCTCTAATCTGTATCTAATCCTATCCTGTGTGATACTGTACTGAGCTGTGTATCTAATCCTATCCTGTGTGATACTGTCTGCTGAGCTGTGTATCTAATCCTATCCTGTGTGATACTGTACTGAGCTGTGTATCTAATCCTATCCTGTGTGATACTGTATACTGAGCTGTGTATCTAATCCTATCCTGTGTGATACTGTCTGCTGAGCTGTGTATCTAATCCTATCCTGTGTGATACTGTATACTGAGCTGTGTATCTAATCCTATCCTGTCTGATACTGTCTGCTGAGCTGTGTATCTAATTCTATCCTGTGTGATACTGTCTGCTTAGCTGTGTATCTAATCCTATTCTGTTTGATACTCCTGAGCTGTGTATCTAATCCTATCCTGTGTGATACTGATTGCTGAGTTGTGTATCTAATCCTATCCTGTGTGATACTGTATACTGAGCTGTATCTAATCCTATCCTGTGTGATACTGTCTGCTTAGCTGTGTATCTAATCCTATTCTGTTTGATACTACTGAGCTGTGTATCTAATCCTATCCTGTGTGATACTGTATACTGAGCTGTGTATCTAATCCTATCCTGTGTGATACTGTATGCTGTCCCACTGTATCTAAGCTTACCTTGTCTGTGCATCATTTTAGCACTGTCTGCCAATCTGCTGTATCTAAGCTTATGAGTGATACAGCACTCAGTGTCCTCTATTATTGGGGACACAACATTTCTTCCTGCATTTTTTATTTCGCCCTTCGCCCGGCGTCTCGTGAATAATTCTCGCGGCTGCCGCCTTCGCTTGGCTTTGATGTGGTGACCTCTGACCCCGGTAATGACATTATGTGGCCATGTATATTTATAGGGTTCCATTGCAGGGGGCGTTGCGCTCTGGGCTGCGGACGGCCTGTCTGTCTCACTTTCATGCTCTGTCTTTGTCCCTGGGAATCTTTCCTTTAGTTCTCTTTGTTGTCTATAAATAGGGGCCCCCCTGCAGCCGCCCCGGGCCCCGGATTTGTCAGCTCTTCCTCTGACATCCATGTAATGCTCTTTCCTCTGCTGCTTTAGTAACTTAGTAATTACTTTTATAGTACTGACCTCAGGTTCCAACAGACCTCATCCTCCAGTCACATCCAAAGCTGCACTTTTATTCCCTCTGGCTCACAGTTGTAATTCTTTAGGGACATTTACACCGTAGTTGAGATCCTGTAATAGACCGCAGCAAAGCAGACGCCATGTCTAAAGTGTCTCACATAATACTGCTGCTGATCCAACAGTAGGGAGCGGCTAACACATGACAGTCACTCCTAGCGGTGAAAGCCGCTCCTTCTACTGCCAGGTGAAAGCCGCTCCTTCTACTGCCAGGTGACAGCCGCTCCTTCTACTGCCAGGTGACAGCCGCTCCTTCTACTGCCAGGTGACAGCCGCTCCTTCTACCGCCAGGTGACAGCTGCTCCTTCTACCGCCAGGTGACAGCTGCTCCTTCTACCGCCAGGTGACAGCCGCTCCTTCTACCGCCAGGTGACAGCCGCTCCTTCTATCGCCAGGTGACAGCCGCTCCTTCTATCGCCAGGTGACAGCCGCTCCTTCTACCGCCAGGTGACAGCCGCTCCTTCTATCGCCAGGTGACAGCCGCTCCTTCTACCGCCAGGTGACAGCCGCTCCTTCTATCGCCAGGTGACAGCCGCTCCTTCTACCGCCAGGTGACAGCCGCTCCTTCTATCGCCTGGTGACAGCCGCTCCTTTTGCCACCAGGTGACAGCTGCTCCTTCTACCGCCAGGTGACAGCTGCTCCTTCTACCGCCAGGTGACAGCCGCTCCTTCTACCGCCAGGTGACAGCCGCTCCTTCTATCGCCAGGTGACAGCCGCTCCTTCTATCGCCAGGTGACAGCCGCTCCTTCTACCGCCAGGTGACAGCCGCTCCTTCTATCGCCAGGTGACAGCCGCTCCTTCTACCGCCAGGTGACAGCCGCTCCTTCTATCGCCAGGTGACAGCCGCTCCTTCTACCGCCAGGTGACAGCCGCTCCTTCTATCGCCTGGTGACAGCCGCTCCTTTTGCCACCAGGTGACAGCTGCTCCTTCTACCGCCAGGTGACAGCTGCTCCTTCTACCGCCAGGTGACAGCCGCTCCTTCTACCGCCAGGTGACAGCCGCTCCTTCTATCGCCAGGTGACAGCCGCTCCTTCTATCGCCAGGTGACAGCCGCTCCTTCTACCGCCAGGTGACAGCCGCTCCTTCTATCGCCAGGTGACAGCCGCTCCTTCTACCGCCAGGTGACAGCCGCTCCTTCTACCGCCAGGTGACAGCCGCTCCTTCTATCGCCAGGTGACAGCCGCTCCTTCTACCGCCAGGTGACAGCCGCTCCTTCTATCGCCTGGTGACAGCCGCTCCTTTTGCCACCAGGTGACAGCTGCTCCTTCTACCGCCAGGTGACAGCTGCTCCTTCTACCGCCAGGTGACAGCTGCTCCTTCTACCGCCAGGTGACAGCCGCTCCTTCTACCGCCAGGTGACAGCCGCTCCTTCTACCGCCAGGTGACAGCCGCTCCTTCTACCGCCAGGTGACAGCCGCTTCTTCTAGCGCCAGGTGACAGCCGCTCCTTCTATCGCCAGGTGACAGCCGCTCTTTCTACCGCCAGGTGACAGCCGCTCCTTCTATCGCCTGGTGACAGCCGCTCCTTTTGCCACCAGGTGACATCTGCTCCTTCTACCACCAGGTGACAGCTGCTCCTTCTACCACCAGGTGGCAGCCGCTCCTTCTATCGCCAGGTGACAGCCGCTCCTTCTACCGCCAGGTGACAGCCGCTCCTTCTACCGCCAGGTGACAGCCGCTCCTTCTACCGCCAGGTGACAGACGCTCCTTCTACCGCCAGGTGACAGACGCTCCTTCTACCGCCAGGTGACAGCCGCTCCTTCTATCGCCAGGTGACAGCCGCTCCCTCTGCTATCAAGTGACAGCCACTCCTGCTGTCCATGAGCTGCTGTCAGATGGTAGCTGCTCTATACAATCCATCTTGCTTGAGTCAGGCTGTAAAAGTGAAAAAACCAGACATCAGTGCGGCAGGGCAGCAAGGACCGAAACTAAGCGTTCAGTCTGCTAGGCTTAGATACAGCAGATCAGCAGCCAGTATCCAACATGAAGTTGTTAGATACACAGTATGACGCCTGATCAGTGGCGTAACTAGGAATGGCGGGGCCCCGTGGCGAACTTTTGACATGGGGCCCCCCCAACACCAAAGATCTCGACTGAGTCCCTCCTACGCATTCCTGTGCGCTCTATTATGTCCCATAGTGGCCCCTGCACACAGTATTATGTCCCTTAGTGGCCCCTGCACACAGTATTATGTCCCTTAGTGGCCCCTGCACACAGTATCATACCCAATAGTGGCCCCCTGCACACAGTATTATGTCCCTTAGTGGCCCCTACAGGACTAAATACTGTCACCGCTGACCGCTATACCAGGACAAATTGTGGATAAAAAAAAATCTGGTCCTGTGCATTACAATTTAGTAACTCCATGTGCCTCATATTAATAACAGTTAACCCTATCATGTCCCTCACATTAAGCCTTGTGTACCTCACATAAGAGTTACTGATATGTGAGAGACATGGAGGTAATAATAAAGTATCTTCATTACTATTACCCCCATATGTCTCACATATCAGTAACTCTTATGGTGAGGCACACAGGGGTTAATGTGAGGGAGATGATGGGGTTAACTGCTATTACTATGAGGCACATGGAGTTACTAAAACACAAGTAATCCCCCCAAATGCCTGATAGTAATAAGTATAGTAACCCCAGTACGTACCTGTGTAGCTTCAGTTTCATTTTCCTGGAGCAGCTTCTTCCTCTTCTCTTCTGTGCAGGACGGAAGGGATAAGCCCCGCCTCCTCCTCTCATTGGTGGGCAGAGGAGAGCAGAGAAAGGGAGGGGGGAGAGAGGGGGAACGTCCTGGGATCGCTGAGAGGAGCCAGACCTGCAGCAGCTTCGGGGCCCCCTGTTGGTGGAAAGTATTCCACCAACAGGGGGCCCCGATCATTATACTCGGGGGTCCGAAAAGACCTCCGAGCATAATGATAGCAGCGGTAGCAGCTGTCACCGGGCCCCTAATGTCCCGGGCCCTGTGGCAGCTGCTACCACTGCTATGGTGGTAGTTACGCCACTGCGCCTGATAGGCTCACAGTGCCCAGGTGTTACCTTGTAACAATCTTGCTCCAGTGTGTTCAGGTATCTAAGCTGCGATACCCTGCTGTGCCCCCCCCCCCCCTTTCTTCTCTCGCAGTCTCCGCTGAATATTGATCTCGCTGACTTGTATACCTTTGTTACTATGGAAATAAAACCTGATGTTTCCCTTGGGATCGGCCGCGTCCTCCGCATCGTACAGGCAGCCGGGGAAATCTCACAAAAGAAGCCAAACCCAGCGCCTGAGGGATGACAGCCCTCGCCTGCAGAGCTCGCACTCACCTGTACCCCAGAGTAACCTCACACTGCAGACCTCTGCGAATACCATCTCAGGGCTGAGGGGTGGTTACCGTGGATCAGTGCATAAGTAATGGCGCCCTGACCTCCCTGCCAAACTTATAGGGAAGGTAAAGAGTCGTCCGAGTGACTGTGCAGGAGCCGCGAATGCCACCGCAGATTCCTCCAAGTGCTGACATTTACCTTCCTGCTGCGCCTTGTTCTTCTCTGATGTTGTGTAATCAGGTACTACAAGGCCCAGCAGGCGCAGAATACAGGGCACGACCTTATGCAGATTAGAATGGGCGGTCCAAGACAATGGAGGTGTGGCTTATAGCTTACACAGACATTAATTATGAGGAATTTTACTTCAGGCATCACATGGGGGGGGGGGGGGGGATAGTAGAGCCCCAAATCTAATGCACTGAATTCTCAATAGTGCCCCCAAAAATAACCACTCTCCCAGTGTACCCCATTAATAGTGCCCCCAATAATAACACCGCTCTCCCAGTGTACCCCATTAGTAATAATGTCCCTAATAGTAATACCACTCTCCCAGTGTACCCCATTGTGCCTCTAATAGTAATACTGCTCCCCCAGTGTACCCCAATAATAGTGCCCCTAATAGTAATACTGCTCCCCCAGTGTACCCCATTAGTAATAGTGTCCCTAATAGTAATTCTGCTACCCCAGTGTACCCCAATAATAGTGCCCCTAATAGTAATACTGCTCCCCCAGTGTACCCCATTAATAGTGTCCCTAATAATAATACTGCTCCCCCAGTGTACCCCATTGTGCCTCTAATAGTAATACTGCTCCCCCAGTGTACCCCATTAATAGTGCCCTAATAGTAATACTGCTACCCCAGTGTACCTCATTAGTAATTGTGCCCCTAATAGTTATACTGCTCCCCCAGTGTACCCCATTAGTAATTGTGCCCCTAATAATAACACCGCTCTCCCAGTGTACCCCATTAGTAATAGTGCCCCTAATAGTAATACTGCTACCCCATTGTAACCCATTAATAGTGCCCCTAATAGTAATACTGCTCCCCCATTGTACCCCATTAATAGTGCCCCTAATAGTAATACTGTTCCCCCATTGTACCCCATTAATAGTGCCCCTAATAGTAATACTGTTCCCCCATTGTACCCCATTAATAGTGCCCCCAATAGTAATACTGTTCCCCTAGTGTACCCCAATAGTAATAGTGCCCCTAATAGTAATACTGCTCCCCCAGTGTACCCCAATAGTAATAGTGTCCCTAATAGTAATACTGCTCCCCCAGGGTACCCCATTGTGCCCCTAATAGTAAATACTGCTCCCCCAGGGTACCCCATTGTGCCCCTAATAGTAATACTGCTCCCCCAGGGTACCCCAATAGTAATAGTGTCCCTAATAGTAATACTGCTCCCCAAGTGTACCCCAATAGTGTCCCTAATAGTAATACTGCTCCCCAAGTGTACCCCAATAGTGCCCCTAATAGTAATACTGCTCCCCTCAGTGACCTTGTCCTGCTCACACAGCTGAGAGTTTGTCACATTTGTATCCAGTCTAGACAATCTAATACTAAGGTGTATCATTAGGGGGTGTTCTCTTATATTGATTAATAAATTGGGGCCCTGATGCCAGTATTTGGGGTTCTGCCCTTTGCCTGGGGGTCACTCATTGTATATTACCCAATATCTCTTATCTCAAGGCAATGTCCGCAGCTCCCAGCTCATTCCTATGAGATATTTCTTCCCCGGGGAATTGTTGTGGTGGTGTGTGGGGATGCGGTGGGAGGGGGCTCCTGGTGTGTAGTGGAAGGGGTGTAGTGGGGGGGTGGGGGGGGGTGCTGTGGTGTGGTGGGTGGTTTTACAGCCAAGTTGCTGCAGACTGAATTAATGGTGCCAAATCCCAACCAGATTAATATGAGGGGCTGCGCCTTAATCTATGACCCACTGTGGCACGGCGAAGGTTAATGTTCCAAAAATTGAGATGTCAAGGTAGCATGCGGCTCCCTAGAGACCCCCGAACAGTCCCAGCCCCCCTCCTTTACCCAAGAAATAAATAAATATATTATCTGTCAGATAAATGGCCGCCAAAAGCCAATTGTGCGGCGTAATGTGCGTATAATTGTATCATCCCCGGGGTCCTTATATTCCTGGAGATATTACTCTGGACCGGCGCTGGCGGGATAACTGGATACAGGGGAGGGGGGCGCTGCCCGCAATCTAATTATCAGGCGGAATTTGGAACAGTCAGCAAGGCAAAATCTATCTGATTACCCAGAATTCTCCGGGGAGTGTGAATGAGCCAGAGATGGTTTAAGGTTATATCTGTACCCAGAAAAGCTGGGTGACCACTAATAAGGCCGCAGCTCTCACCCAGCTTTCCTAGCGTCCTGAATACATCATTGCCTTCGATCTGTGACACTACAGACCACGTCGGCCATCACCCAGCT
Source organism: Leptodactylus fuscus (assembly GCF_031893055.1). Taxonomy (NCBI): domain Eukaryota; kingdom Metazoa; phylum Chordata; class Amphibia; order Anura; family Leptodactylidae; genus Leptodactylus; species Leptodactylus fuscus. The sequence continues at coordinate 10,460,761 of NC_134275.1, read as the reverse complement.
CTCCCAGAAGCAGATAGAAGTGAGGAAATATAGTAATTATGACTTGTATAAAGTCCTGATAATCCTGCTCTCCCCGGGGAGTCCGGCCGGCTCGGGGGGGGGGGGGGGATTCTGCGGATTTGCTCTGTTTTGTCGGAGTAATTATTCTCGCTGCACACAGAACAATGTTGCCAGCCGAAAATAACAATTTGCGACGTCTTTTAAAGCTAAATGCGGCCGATCTGTAAGTGGCGGCTCCAGAGACGACTAATTGTCCAATGGGAGGTAAGCTAATTAGCATGCGGCACAAAGACCCGGCAAGCTAATTACTGACTAGCGCAAATTTAATTTCATTATGCCGGTGGAGATCAAGTCGTAACGGAGCGGCCGCTTTATCAGTGACTCGGCGTACTCCGCAGACCGCAGACCTGGACATCAGCCGTGGAGGAAAGTACCAAAGACATTGCTCAAAGTCTGCCTAATGTCCTAGTACAGATTCTCTACTCCAGTCACATCCAAAGCTGCACCCACAACCAGAGAGCAGGCCGTATATTACTAGAATTCTGGATGTTGCTTGGGATGTGAATGGAGAAAAACATTCAGATAAAAAAAAAGTGCAGCTGCAGATTTGAGGTGAAGTCTCATTAGGGAGCGGCTGATGATGACGGAGAAGCTGCAGAAGCCGCCAAAATTGTTCAAGCTCCATTGATACTTCCATTTATTTAAGGTGGAAGCCGCACATTCATTCTATTTAGATCCAGGTCGCCGCCTCCTCATCTGCATAAAGTGCAAAGAGCGGACGCAGATCCCGGCGCAAACTATATCGAGATCTAATAAAAGTAGAAAAATCTATGACAAATAATATTCAAAGTGCTAAAATAAAAAAATACGTAAAGGTAAAGTAAGTGAACCCCGTGGAATTCTGCCGACGACTGATACCATGTGATCTGACTGTATCTAATGGATACAATGTATCTAATCTGATAACTGACTGTGGTGCCCATCATGTCCATCAATGAGCACAGCAAATAACACCTACAGTGCAGGGAGATAAAGTAAGTGAACCCTTCAATCAGGGGAGTAACTACAGGGGTAGCAGCGGTAGCGGCTGTCCCAGGGCCAGGGACATTAGGGGGCCCGGCGGGCTCCTGATGTCTATATTTATTTTTTAATAGGCTGTTACCTGCTGGAGTAACCCCATCAGGTAACAAGGCCTATTTATTTACCAATCCCCGCTCCTGCCCACGGGAAGCGGATGCGGCTGGGATCAGGAGAGGGGATGGGTAAGTGAGACTGCAGGTCCGCAAACCCCACAAACACCGTATGGTGGTTGGGAGGGTGGCTCAGTGGTTAGCAGAGCGGCACAAAAGGTAATATGGTGGCTGAGTAGTTAGCAGGGTGACTTAGTGGTTAGAAGAGTGGCTCAGTGGATAGCAGGGTGGCACAGTGGTTAGTACAATGGCACAGTGGTTAGTATGGTGGCTCAGTGGTTAAAAATGTGGCTAAATGGTTAGTACAGTAGCTCAGTGGTTAGCAAGATGGCTTAGTGATTAGAAAAGCAGCTCAGTAGTTAGCAGAGTGGTTTAGCGATTAGTAAGGTAGCTCAATAGTTAGCAGGTTCACTCAGTGGTTTAAACTGTAGCTCAGTGGATAGTAGGGTGGTTCAGTGGTTAATACAGTAAGATACTGTGTAGCCAGGTGGCTTAGTGGTTAGTACAATAGCTCAATGGTTAGCAGGATGGCTCAGTAGTTAGTACAGTAGGACGGTGGGTAGCCAGGTGGCTTAGTGGTTAGTAAGGTGACTCAGTGGTTAGCAGGATAGGTTAGTGGTTACAGTAGTATCTCAGTAGTTAGTACAGAGGCTTAGTGGTTAGTATGGTGGCTCAATAATTAGCAGGATGGCTCACTGGTAAGTATGGTAGCTCAGTCAATAGTAGGGTGGTTCAGTGGTTAGTAAAATAGGACAGTGGATAGCCAGGTGGGTTAGTGGTTAGTATGATGGCTCAGTGGTTAAAAGTGTGGCTCAGACGTTAGTTCAGGGAGTCTGGATTGAAACCTACAAGGGCACAATCTGTGCAGTGTGAACGCCTCAGGTTTCCATGAATTAATTTGGAATTGCCCCAGTGACTCAGTGAGCACAACCTGTGTACAGCGCTCTGGAATATGATGGTGCTATTAAACCACAGAAATCTCACACCCATGTGGATCCAGCCTGAGCCTACATCTGCCATAAGGCCCGGGGACCCCTGTATGATACATATATGGCTGTATACTGCGCACCCTGTTGTATTTGGCCGGCGGCCGATCAGAACACGAATCCCTTATACATCTATGTCAGGATATTTATTTCCTTAGTTCCCGCCACAGACCATTACCCCCGAAGATTTAATGCCACCTTACACCTGGCAGGAGATTTTACACAAGAAAAGGAAAGAAAAATATCTAAAGACTGATATCACCCCACCGAGAATTAACCAATTCAGTGCCAGGGGTGGCAGCAAGATCGGAGGAGGGGATACCAATGCTGAAAGCTCCAGGAAAGGGTTAATGTTATAATATAGGCAGGTGGGGAGGGAGCGGCTGTAGGGCAGGATGTAGGGAGACGATCGGCAGCGGCTCGATATTAAAGGTGCTGTCCCCGGTTGTCTCAGTTTTATTAAATGCCCTCCTCACCTAATGTTTTCTGATGAAATGGACGTAATCCTCGCGAACCGCCGCAGACGTCTTATGGAAATCTCACGGCACACTTCATATCCTCTGTAGACAGCGACACTGATATATGCGAATTACTAAAGGACAGAGATTTAAGGGGATGCGGAAATCAGAAATCTACAGCTTATAATAGTGGCGGAGTGTAATATCAGAGGAGCGGCCGAAATCAGTCACATATATATATAGAGGAATCTCTGCATGGAGATATCATGTATAGTAGTGACCATGGGGGCGAAGAGGGGAATAGATTATATCTCACTTATCACTGCCTGATAACAGGGAGCAACAGAATGTATTCAATGGTCCTACAGTCGGGCCGATAACAGATAGTAATAGATTGTATTCAAAAACTGTTTGAATCCAGCATCCACGTAGAATAAAATAGGAAATCTTTATTTATCCATTAAAAACATATGTCCATACGACTAGAGGTGCTCCCTACCCCCATACACCAAGAAACAACTGACGTCGGCTAAGTAATAGATTGTATTCCCCTGTCCTACAGTCAGCCTCTCCTGACATGGCTGATAACAGATAGTAATAGATTGTATTCCCCTGTCCTACAGTCGGCCCCTCCTGACATGGCTGATAACAGATAGTAATAGATTGTATTCCCCTGTCCTACAGTCGGCCTCTCCTGACATAGCTGATAACAGATAGTAATAGATTGTATTCCCCTGTCCTACAGTCGGCCTCTCCTGACATGGCTGATAACAGATAGTAATAGATTGTATTCTCCTGTCCTACAGTCGGCCTCTCCTGACATGGCTGATAACAGATAGTAATAGATTGTATTCCCCTGTCCTACAGTCGGCCTCTCCTTCTGCTGACTCAGACCTCCAGATTCCTCAGTGCATGCAGTCACCACTAGGTGGAGCTCTGATTGCTGTATTCTCACTCTGCACAGAAATACAATATGGAAGCTAATAATGACTTCTTCATAAAGGGGATTCACATTAGATCCTGCTCTATGGCTAATATTCTCTATGAGGACTCCTGTATTATAGGTATCAAGTGTGGGAAATACCAGACATCATAAAATGCCCCATCAGTGTACATGGGGGTGAAAGGAGGATCTATCAAAAATCACTTTACAGACCCATCAATATAATGTATGAGAAATAAACTCCGGATTTATTCACCTGATAGCGGTGGAGGATGTCAGAGGAGCTGAGGAAAGAGCTTCATATTGAAATACTTCTGTAAGATGAGAAAACAACCTCTAATGTTGTATCTACAGAAGAACATTACTGAGCCGCGTACACACATCAACCTGAGTGCTGATAAAAGCTGCGAAGACAAGTTAGCACTACATCACCATAATAGTGAGCGCAGAGCGGAGGCCGCAATAACACACCACGGTGAGAGGAGGGAAGAGGAGAGAAATATATAAAGACAGAGACAACAAGACTATACTGCCTGTAAGTAAGGATAATACTGACCCCATATACCAGAATATAACTACTATAATACTGCCCCCTATTTACAAGAATATAACTACTATAATACTACTCCTATGTACAAGAATATAACTACTATAATACTACACCTATGTACAAGGATATAACTACTATAATACTACTCCTATATACAAGAATATAACTACTATAATACTACCTCCTATGTACAAGAATATAACTACTATAATACTTCTCCTATGTACAAGAATATAACTACTATAATACTGCCCCCTATATACAAGAATATAACTACTATAATACTGCCCCCTATATACAAGAATATAACTACTACAATACTACCCCCTATATACAAGAATATAACTACTATAATACTACCTCCTAGGTACAAGAATATAACTACTATAATACTGCTCCTATGTACAAGAATATAACTACTATAATACTGCCCCCTATGTACAAGAATATAACTACTATAATACTGCTCCTATGTACAAGAATATAACTACTATAATACTACTCCTATGTACAAGAATATAACTACTATAATACTGCCCCCTATGTACAAGAATATAACTACTATAATACTACTCCTATGTACAAGAATATAACTACTATAATACTGCTCCTATGTACAAGAATATAACTACTATAATACTACTCCTATGTACAAGAATATAACTACTATAATACTACTCCTATGTACAAGAATATAACTACTATAATACTGCTCCTATGTACAAGAATATAACTACTATAATACTACTCCTATGTACAATATAACTACTATAATACTGCTCCTATGTACTAGAATATAACTACTATAATACTACTCCTATGTACAAGAATATAACTACTATAATACTGCCCCCTATGTACAAGAATATAACTACTATAATACTACTCCTATGTACAAGAATATAACTACTATAATACTACTCCTATGTACAAGAATATAGCTACTATAATACTACTCCTATGTACAAGAATATAACTACTATAATACTGCCCCCTATGTACAAGAATATAACTACTATAATACTACTCCTATGTACAAGAATATAACTACTATAATACTACTCCTATGTACAAGAATATAACTACTATAATACTACTCCTATGTACAAGAATATAACTACTATAATACTGCCCCCTATGTACAAGAATATAACTACTATAATACTACTCCTATGTACAAGAATATAACTACTATAATACTGCTCCTATGTACAAGAATATAACTACTATAATACTGCCCCCTATATACAAGAATATAACTACTATAATACTGCCCCCTATGTACAAGAATATAACTACTATAATACTACCTCGTATGTACAAGAATATAACTACTATAATACTGCTCCTATGTACAAGAATATAACTACTATAATACTACTCCTATGTACAAGAATATAACTACTATAATACTGCCCCCTATGTACAAGAATATAACTACTATAATACTACTCCTATGTACAAGAATATAACTACTATAATACTGCTCCTATGTACAAGAATATAACTACTATAATACTACTCCTATGTACAAGAATATAACTACTATAATACTACTCCTATGTACAAGAATATAACTACTATAATACTACTCCTATGTACAAGAATATAACTACTATAATACTGCTCCTATGTACAAGAATATAACTACTATAATACTACTCCTATGTACAATATAACTACTATAATACTGCTCCTATGTACTAGAATATAACTACTATAATACTACTCCTATGTACAAGAATATAACTACTATAATACTGCCCCCTATGTACAAGAATATAACTACTATAATACTACTCCTATGTACAAGAATATAACTACTATAATACTACTCCTATGTACAAGAATATAGCTACTATAATACTACTCCTATGTACAAGAATATAACTACTATAATACTACTCCTATGTACAAGAATATAACTACTATAATACTGCTCCTATGTACAAGAATATAACTACTATAATACTACTCCTATGTACAATATAACTACTATAATACTGCTCCTATGTACTAGAATATAACTACTATAATACTACTCCTATGTACAAGAATATAACTACTATAATACTGCCCCCTATGTACAAGAATATAACTACTATAATACTACTCCTATGTACAAGAATATAACTACTATAATACTACTCCTATGTACAAGAATATAGCTACTATAATACTACTCCTATGTACAAGAATATAACTACTATAATACTGCCCCCTATGTACAAGAATATAACTACTATAATACTACTCCTATGTACAAAAATATAACTACTATAATACTACTCCTATGTACAAGAATATAACTACTATAATACTACTCCTATGTACAAGAATATAACTACTATAATACTGCCCCCTATGTACAAGAATATAACTACTATAATACTACTCCTATGTACAAGAATATAACTACTATAATACTGCTCCTATGTACAAGAATATAACTACTATAATACTGCCCCCTATATACAAGAATATAACTACTATAATACTGCCCCCTATGTACAAGAATATAACTACTATAATACTACCTCGTATGTACAAGAATATAACTACTATAATACTGCTCCTATGTACAAGAATATAACTACTATAATACTACTCCTATGTACAAGAATATAACTACTATAATACTGCCCCCTATGTACAAGAATATAACTACTATAATACTACTCCTATGTACAAGAATATAACTACTATAATACTGCTCCTATGTACAAGAATATAACTACTATAATACTACTCCTATGTACAAGAATATAACTACTATAATACTACTCCTATGTACAAGAATATAACTACTATAATACTGCTCCTATGTACAAGAATATAACTACTATAATACTACTCCTATGTACAATATAACTACTATAATACTGCTCCTATGTACTAGAATATAACTACTATAATACTACTCCTATGTACAAGAATATAACTACTATAATACTACTCCTATGTACAAGAATATAACTACTATAATACTACTCCTATGTACAAGAATATAGCTACTATAATACTACTCCTATGTACAAGAATATAACTACTATAATACTGCCCCCTATGTACAAGAATATAACTACTATAATACTACTCCTATGTACAAGAATATAACTACTATAATACTACTCCTATGTACAAGAATATAACTACTATAATACTACTCCTATGTACAAGAATATAACTACTATAATACTGCCCCCTATGTACAAGAATATAACTACTATAATACTACTCCTATGTACAAGAATATAACTACTATAATACTGCTCCTATGTACAAGAATATAACTACTATAATGCTGCCCCCTATATACAAGAATATAACTACTATAATACTGCCCCCTATGTACAAGAATATAACTACTATAATACTACCTCGTATGTACAAGAATATAACTACTATAATACTACTCCTATGTACAAGAATATAACTACTATAATACTGCTCCTATGTACAAGAATATAACTACTATAATACTGCTCCTATGTACAAGAATATAACTACTATAATACTGCCCCCTATATACAAGAATATAACTACTATAATACTACTCCTATGTACAAGAATATAACTTCTATAATACTGTTACTATGTACAATAATATATCTACTATAATACTACTCCTATGTACAAGAATATAACTAAGTTTTCAATCCACTCAAACCGAAGTTTGATTGACGGGTCAGCAACTCTTTAGCGGTAAAAAAAACTTTTTATTTCATCTGTTTAAAACTTTTTCCTTTTTTTCTTTTGTCACCCTTGGCTGGGGTACACATTTAAGAACAAACAAACATAGTGAAGACAAAGACACCAGACAATGTGAATTAAAAATCGCTGTCCATTTGGTCCATTTGTCCATGGGTTCCAGACTTAAGGCAGTGATTGCCTCCAAAGGATTCACAACAAAATATTGAAAAAAAAAATATTTTGTTTGGGTTATGTTTATTTGTCCAATTACTTTTGAGCTCCTAAAATGTGGAGTGTTTGTAAAGAAATGTGTACAATTCCTACATTTTCTATCAGATATTTTTGTTCAACCCTTCAAATTAAACGTTACAATCTGCACTTGAATTCTGTTGTAGAGGTTTCATTTCAAAACCAATGTGGTGGCATGCAGAGCCCAACTCGCGAAAATTGTGTCACTGTCCAAATATTTCTGGCCCTAACTGTATGTACAAGAATATAACTACTATAATACTGCTCCTATGTACAAGAATATAACTACTATAATACTGCCCCTATGTACAAGAATATAACTACTATAATACTGCTCCTATGTACAAGAATATAACTACTATAATACTACTCCCTATGTACAAGATTATAACTACTATAATACTACTCCTATGTACAAGAATATAACTACTATAATACTACTCCCTATGTACAAGATTATAACTACTATAATACTACTCCTATGTACAAGAATATAAATACTATAATACTAGTCCTATGTACAAGAATATAACTACTATAATACTACCTCCTATGTACAAGAATATAAGTACTATAATACTACCTCCTATGTACAAGAATATAACTACTATAATACTACTCCTATGTACAAGAGTATAACTACTATAATACTACCTCCTATGTACAAGAATATAACTACTATAATACTACTCCTACATACCTCCCAACTTTTGAAGAACTGAAAGAGGGACAAAATGTGCGAAGCGCGCCGCGGGAACTTTAGCCCCGCCCACTTTTGTGTTGACTCCGCCCACTCATTAACTTTTCATGTGCCCGCACACAGTATAATCCTCCTACAGTCACCCGTAAATTATATGTCCCCCCTCTATCTCTCCCCCAGTTTCATATACACCCTTCATCTGCCCCCAGTTTCATGTCCCCCTTCCATCTCTGCCCCCAGATTCATGTCCCCACATCTCTGCCCCCAGTTTCATGTCCCCTCCATCTCTGCCCCCAGATTCATGTCCCCTCAGATTCATGTCCCCCCCCATCTCTGCCCCCAGATTCATGTCCCCCCTCCATCTCTGCCCCAAGATTCATGTCCCCCCTCCATCTCTGCCCCCAGATTCATGTCCCCCCTCCATCTCTGCCCCCAGATTCATGTCCCCCATCTCTGCCCCCAGATTCATGTCCCTCCATCTCTGCCCTCAGATTCATGTCCCCCCATCTCTGCCCCCAGATTCATGTCCCCTCCATCTCTTCCCCCAGATTCATGTCCCTCCATCTCTGCCCCCAGATTCATGTCCCCTCCATCTTTGCCCCCAGATTCATGTCCCTCCATCTCTGCCCCCAGATTCATGTCTCCACATCTCTGCCCCCAGATTCATGTCCTCTCCATCTCTGCCCCCAGATTCATGTCCCCACATCTCTGCCCCCAGTGTCATGTCCCCCCATCTCTGCCCCAAGTGTCATGCCGTCCTCTCCTTCTTCTGCCCCCAGATTCACGTTCCACCTCCACATTAAACTTACTTTCTCCTCCACTCCCTTGCCGCTCTCTGCGCGCCTCTCTCGCTGACACATGCGGCTGAAGAAAGGAGCTGACACAGGTCAGCTCCTCGCTTCAGCCGCAGACACATCGCGTCTGCAAGCCAGGAGCCGGCGGCAGCGGCGAAGCGAGGAGCTGACACAGGTCAGCTCCTTCCTTCAGCCGCATGTGTCAGCGAGAGAGGCGCGCAGCAGCGAAGCGAGGAGCTGATCTGTGTCAGCTCCTTGCTTCAGCCGCATATGTGTTCAACTCAGATCCACGTCTTCTGGACGCAGAACTGAGTTGAAATCGGGACATACCTCCCTCCAACCGGGACCGCGGGACATGTCACCCAAATCATGAATGTCCCGCGGAAATCGGGACGGTTGGGAGGTATGCTCCTATGTACAAGAATATAACTACTATAATACTACCTCCTATGTACAAGAATATAACTACTATAATACTGCTCCTATGTACAAGAATATAACTACTATAATACTACTCCTATGTACAAGAATATAACTACTATAATACTACCTCCTATGTACAAGAATATAACTACTATAATACTACTCCTATGTACAAGAATATAACTACTATAATACTGCTCCTATGTACAAGAATATAACTACTATAATACTACCTCCTATGTATAAGAATATAACTACTATAATACTACCTCCTATGTATAAGAATATAACTACTATAATACTGCTCCTATGTACAAGAATATAACTACTATAATACTGCTCCTATGTACAAGAATATAACTACTATAATACTGCTCCTATGTACAAGAATATAACTACTATAATACTACCTCCTATGTACAAGAATATAACTACTATAATACTACCTCCTATGTACAAGAATATAACTACTATAATACTACCTCCTATGTATAAGAATATAACTACTATAATACTACCTCCTATGTATAAGAATATAACTACTATAATACTGCTCCTATGTACAAGAATATAACTACTATAATACTACCTCCTACGTACAAGAATATAACTACTATAATACTGCTCCTATGTACAAGAATATAACTACTATAATACTACCTCCTATGTACAAGAATATAACTACTATAATACTACTCCTATGTACAAGAATATATCTACTATAATACTGCTCCTATGTACAAGAATATAACTACTATAATACTACCTCCTATGTACAAGAATATAACTACTATAATACTGCTCCTATGTACAAGAATATAACTACTATAATACTGCTCCTATGTACAAGAATATAACTACTATAATACTACCTCCTATGTATAAGAATATAACTACTATAATACTACCTCCTATGTATAAGAATATAACTACTATAATACTGCTCCTATGTACAAGAATATAACTACTATAATACTACCTCCTATGTACAAGAATATAACTACTATAATACTGTTCCTATGTACAAGAATATAACTACTATAATACTACCTCCTATGTACAAGAATATAACTACTATAATACTGCTCCTATGTACAAGAATATAACTACTATAATACTGCCCCTATGTACAAGAATATAACTACTATAATACTACCTCCTATGTACAAGAATATAACTACTATAATACTGCTCCTATGTACAAGAATATAACTACTATAATACTACCTCCTATGTACAAGAATATAACTACTATAATACTACTCCTATGTACAAGAATATAACTACTATAATACTACCTCCTATGTACAAGAATATAACTACTATAATACTACTCCTATGTACAAGAATTTAACTACTATAATACTGCTCCTATGTACAAGAATATAACTACTATAATACTGCTCCTATGTACAAGAATATAACTACTATAATACTGCCCCTATGTACAAGAATATAACTACTATAATACTACCTCCTATGTACAAGAATATAACTACTATAATACTGCTCCTATGTACAAGAATATAACTACTATAATACTACCTCCTATGTACAAGAATATAACTACTATAATACTGCTCCTATGTACAAGAATATAACTACTATAATACTACTCCTATGTACAAGAATATAACTACTATAATACTACTGCTATGTACAAGAATATAACTACTATAATACTGCTCCTATGTACAAGAATATAACTACTATAATACTGCTCCTATGTATAATAACATAGTTGTCAGATATGAGGTATTGGGGTGGGTGTTGTCAGCTCCTCTGCTTCCTTGTCTGTGCCCAATTTGCTGGTATGACTTGGCCCCGGTTCGGTGTTTTTGCCCTCTTGAGTCTCTACTCATGTCTCTGGTCCCTGTTCACATTTGCCTGCAGTTTTCCGCCGGTAATGATATCGGTGCTGCAGGCAGTAGGGATTAGTATCGCTGGCTGTCTTGATGAGTTGAGGAGGTTGCAGGATTTGGATGGCGTCTGACAGAGTCTCCTGGAGATCTCGGCCCCTTCCTCTTCCATCCTGCCAGCTCGGGGCACGGCGCCAGCTCTCATTACCTCTTCCCCCGGTCCCCGCTTCGCTGCCTCTTCCCAGGAATACTAACACAGCCGCCGGCAAGACTCTGCCAGTAATACCGCTCTGAGCAATACCCCCTGCCCTCCAATCACACTCAGCCGCAGCGAGGGCAGCCAAGACCACTGTGAAGGTCGTGTGTGAACACGGGGGAATGACTCCTTCTGCCCTGAGGCGAGGCATGTGGCCTGATGAAGGGAAAAGTTACTCCAGGATCACCCGCCTTAAAGGAGAAACTGCACAGTAATGCCCCATATCAGTATTATCTACAGATCTCCCCCATAACAGTGCGCCATGGTAGCCATATTTGTTGTCAGTCGTTTTTCCACTTGGGTGCAGTACTGTGAGTGGCAGCTCTTGTGGAATATTCTAGACTCAACGCTCAGAAGCTTAAAGGACCTTGATAGAAATGTCTAATATCAGAGGAGGGAGCGAGAGGAAGATCAGAGGAGACAGATGAGACTCCTGAGGGGTGGAAGGACAGCCCTGGAGGGGGACCTGCGGCCTCTCTGCCTTCATCCTCTGATCAGACGTCAGCGCTGGCACAGCCACTTAATTCTGGGTGACAGGAGACTAAACTGGCAGGCAAACCCCCAGCCATCACCGTCCTGTCCCTGATAATCCTGCCCGGCTTCAGGGACAGTGTGGAGGTCACAGAGATATAGAGCCGCAACGTACCAGTATATCCAGTGAGGAGGGGAGACCCTGTGTATACATATAACACACTATATCACCCTGAATAACATCCTGTATTATACTCCAGAGCTGCGCTCACTATTCTACTGGTACAGTCACTGTGTACATACATTACATTACTTATCCTGTATTATATTCCAGAGCTGCGCTCACAGCGCCGCAACTCCCATGAGGCGACCTGAAGCGACTGCTTCAGGCGACGCTATGCCGGGCCCCCCCGGGGGGGTGGTGGTGGCATTTTTGCTGACCTAAGCCAGTCCAGGACAAGCTGTCCTGGACTGGCTTAGCGTCACCGTCTCGGCAGCCCGGCACGGGAAGCGAGCGGTGGATTGGGGAGGCCCTGTGGACGTAGCGCTGCTCCACCGGCCTCCCCTGACGCTCATGCAGAGAGCAGGTCCTCTCCCTGCCTGCTAATGTCGCCCCGTCCGCTCCTTCCCGCCCCCTCCTCCCGGGGAGGCGCGGCTTTCTGTCGTCCGCCTCAGGCGGCATAAAAGCTAGGTTCACCCCTGTGCACTCACTATTCTGCTGGTACAGTCACTGTGTACATACATTACATTACTTATCCGGTATTATACTCCAGAGCTGCGCTCACTATTCTGCTGGTACAGTCACTGTGTACATACATTACATTACTTATCCGGTATTATACTCCAGAGCTGCGCTCACTATTCTGCTGGTGCAGTCACTGTGTACATACATTACATTACTTATCCTGTATTATACTCCAGAGCTGCGCTCACTATTCTGCTGGTGCAGTCACTGTGTACATACATTACATTACTTATCCTGTATTATACTGCAGATCTGCGCTTACTATTCTGCTGGTACAGTCACTGTGTACATACATTACATTACTTATCCTGTATTATACTCCAGAGCTGCGCTCACTATTCTGCTGGTGCAGTCACTGTGTACATACATTACAGTACTTACCTGTATTATACTCCAGAGCTGCGCTCCCTATTCTGCTGGTGCAGTCACTGTGTACATACATTACATTACTTATCCTGTATTATACTCCAGAGCTGTGCTCACTATTCTGCTGGTGCAGTCACTGTGTACATACATTACATTACTTATCCTGTATTATACTCCAGAGCTGTGCTCCCTATTCTGCTGGTACAGTCACTGTGTACATACATTACATTACTTATCCTGTATTATACCCCAGAGCTGCGCTCACTATTCTGCTGGTGCAGTCACTGTGTACATACATTACATTACTTATCCTGTATTATACTCCAGAGCTGTGCTCACTATTCTGCTGGTACAGTCACTGTGTACATACATTACATTACTTATCCTGTATTATACCCCAGAGCTGCGCTCACTATTCTGCTGGTGCAGTCACTGTGTACATACATTACATTACTTATCCTGTATTATACTCCAGAGCTGTGCTCACTATTCTGCTGGTACAGTCACTGTGTACATACATACATTACTTATCCTGTATTATACTCCAGAGCTGCGCTCACTATTCTGCTGGTACAGTCACTGTGTACATACATTACATTACTTATCCTGTATTATACTCCAGAGCTGTGCTCACTATTCTGCTGGTGCAGTCACTGTGTACATACATTACATTACTTATCCTGTATTATACTCCAGAGCTGCGCTCACTATTTTGCTGGTGCAGTCACTGTGTACATACATTACATTACTTATCCTGTATTATACTCCAGAGCTGCGCTCACTATTTTGCTGGTGCAGTCACTGTGTACATAAATTACATTACTTATCCTGTATTATACTCCAGAGCTGCGCTCACTATTCTGCATTTACAGTCACTGTGTACATACTTTACATTACTTATCCTGTATTATACTCCAGAGCTGCGCTCACTATTCTGCTGGTACAGTCACTGTGTACATACATTACATTACTTATCCTGTATTATACTCCAGAGCTGCGCTCACTATTCCTGTATAGTACTGGTAATTGGCAGTGTGTGGCGGTATTATTTACAGCCTGATAGTACTGGTAATTGACCCTGGCACCCGTACAGACCTCCCTCCTGCCCCCCTCCCCCCATGTGTAGTGTTTCTGTGTATACTGCCGCGCGGTGCTCGCCCCGTCTCCCCCTCCTGGGACTACAATCACATCAGAGCAGGTAATCGCTTCCTGCCGCAGACACAAATAGCTCACAAAGTAATCGTAATCCGCAGTAACCGCCATTATACACAGATCTGAAGAAAAATGTCATTTCCTCCTCCAGTATGTAAAGTAACACAATATTATCTCATTTTAATACCGCGTTAGCCAAGTACAGGCGGCGTCCGCGTAGGAAAACGGCGAAATTATACCTGCCGAGAAGAGTCGTTACGTAAACTTCCATTAGGCAAATGGAAAACGGCAGGTATTACTTGTGTGGAAGAAAGGGCCATTTATCTAATCTTCTAACATGGCCGCCCTGCACGCCGCGCCCCATCCCTCATCGCACCCCCCTAATTCCTAATTACGCCATTCTTACCCTGCATTAATGCTGTTTATGCGGCGGGCCCGAACCCTGCAGCACAGTGGTACAGCATGTATTGTATATGAGCCGCTACTGCTCTCTGTAGTCAGCCACACCACAGGCTTTCTATGGAAAGACACCGATCGCTCTCAGCCGATTACTGGGAAATCCAATAATCGCAGCATCAGCCATAAAGTGCAATCACATCAATGTCTCCCCATGTCCGGACACACGCCGATCCGGCAATTACTGGTAAATATCTCATTAACCCCTGAACACCGATCACTAACATAGGTAGGTGTCACGGAGCAAAGGTATACGTCTTCCTCCGGATGGTCTTTTGAATCAACACGGACGCAAGAGGTCGGGAGACAACAGCAATTTATTGTAATCCACAAAGTTAGTAGCCGGCGGCGGTCACATCAACCGTAATAACAATAAGTCCACAGAAGTCACAATCCAATGATAACTTTGGTTCCTTGGTCCTGTAACTATATCCTGGCTCTCTGCAGAGCTGTGCACAGGCCGGCTAACACATACTAACTCCAGCTACAACTATATACTAAGACTGTTACACCTATATCTGTGGGTGGGAAGGGCTGAGTCACAGATCCTTCCCCCCTCACCTATACCAAGGAGAGCAGACTCCCTGTCTACTATGGACAATGCACCATCCAACCTCTTCTTGGAGACACTGATCAGATTATCTCCACCCATTGTCCTCACTGGTCCTCACTAGTTAGAGGTATTTGCATACAATGTGCTAACACACTAGACCCTAATCAGCCAACTACACATTGATGTATATAACAGGTTAGAGAATACATTCCACATGAAATATATATTACACATGGCCTATAGTATGGACTCTAACCATCCCGTGACAACCCCTCCCCCTCTCAAAACATGTGCATGACACAATTGGCCTACACAGGTAAATTGGGGAATGCACATCAGTCTCTATAGCTCATATGTCCTCCTGCCGGGATAACCCATCTGCGTTCTGGTGTTGGTTCCCTCGGCGGTACTGAATGGTAAAGTTGTAGAGTTGAAGGGCTGGCATCTGGCAGAAAATCCGGTCGATCCATGTTGGCGTCTCTCTGAGCTTGGCTTCGGGTCACTGCTCCCACAAAGTGGCACTGTAGATTTCCAACATCGTTGCCTAACAGAACATCGGCCGGCAGCCCGCTCATCACACCAATTGTGCATCGTTTTGGTCCATAACCATAGTCAAGTTCCACGGTAGCTTTAGGAATACGTTTCCGAGTACCTCCTGCCAACTCGATAGAAAGGCCAGGGCCCTCCTCTAGGGCCTCGGGTCGAACCACTCGGGGGTCCGCTACCGTTAGGAAAGCTCCCGAGTCCCGGAATCCAACAACTGTTCGGCCATCCAGTAGGACCTCCTGCAAGTGCTTCCGCTGAAGGTTTGCGGGATGTGTGGCGGAAGGCTGAATCCCATAGACCCCTGGAGGTGGAACAGATGGGTCATTCATGGAGTCATCTGGAAATGGGGCCAAACTTTCAGTCCTAGGGGTGGTTCCCAGGTAGTGAATAGGCCGGGATGCCACGGTGGCCCGTGCCCCCATGTTAACAGGGCAACTAGCTTGCAAATGTCCAGGCCGCCCGCACCCAAAACATCTGCGCTCTAGCATTCTTCCAGTAGGTCGTTGTCTAGGGACAGGGTTGTTCATAGCTGGAGGCCGATGGGCTGGGGCAGGGGTAGAGGGGGAATTGTAATCCTGAGGCCGGGCACGAAAGGTGGGTGGCTGGATGAAGGGTGTCTGGCGGACTGTGGTAGTTTTCCGCTCCTCTGCAAACAACCTCTTCCACTGCGGCTTGATGGTCAGGCCCTCATCTGCAAGGGAAGCAGCTTGCTCCACTGTGGCTGGGTTCCGTTCCAGCACCCACTCACGGATCTCAGCGGGGCACTGGGAAAAGAACTGTTCCTTAAGTATGACTTGGAGGATCTTATCGACTGTGACAGCCTCCTCTCCTTCTAGCCAGCGCTTGCATGCTTGCTTCAACTTGTGGGCGAACATGTGGAAGGAGCTTCCCCCATTGTAAGACAAAGAGCGGAATTGAACTCGGTAGGTCTCTGGAGTGACTGCATAATACTTCTGCACCGCTCTTTTAATGGCCTCATAGTCCCGCTGATCACTAGGGTCCATGGCTCTGAGAGCTTCCGCAGCCCCATCTCGTAGGTGCCCCACCAGATACCGGACCCAATCCTTCTCTGGGACTTCCATCAGGTGGCACTGGTGTTCGAAGTCCTGAAAATATCCATCAACATCCCCAGCCGCTTCATCAAAGGTCTTGAAGTGTTTATGGGAGACATATGGTGGTTCTCTCACTGTTGGGCTGGGGGTCGACGTTTGATTATAATTCCGCGTAGTTATCTCAGCCATTCGCATTTCATGCGCCATTCTTTCCTTTTCATGCGCCATTCTCTGTTCCTCCTTCTCCGTTTCCTGAGCCCTCTGTAATGCTCTACTCCTTTGCTCTGCAGTTGCTCCTAGCCCCAGCACTGCCAACTCCTCCTCATACAAAACAACCCATCTGCTCTTTTGGGTCAGTACCTGCCACTCCCGTATCTCTACTGTCTCCTGGGGGCAGCCCTCCTCATGGTCGCTTTGCAGGGTCATCTCCTCCAGTGCCTCGATCAGTTGCTCTTTCGTTCTTCCCTGGTAACTCAGGTTTAGTTCCCGGGCCCTTACTTGTAGACTTGCCATAGTCCAGTTCCTGTATTCTGAGGTTGTGGCTCCATTAATCGCTGGGCTGTTGTAGTCCATTTCGCTGTCCGCTGTCGATCCCACCGCTGCCACCAGTTGTCACGGAGCAAAGGTATACGTCTTCCTCCGGATGGTCTTTTGAATCAACAGGGACGCAAGAGGTCGGGAGACAACAGCAATTTATTGTAATCCACAAAGTTAGTAGCCGGCGGCGGTCACATCAACCGTAATAACAATAAGTCCACAGAAGTCACAATCCAATGATAACTTTGGTTCCTTGGTCCTGTAACTATATCCTGGCTCTCTGCAGAGCTGTGCACAGGCCGGCTAACACATACTAACTCCAGCTACAACTATATACTAAGACTGTTACACCTATATCTGTGGGTGGGAAGGGCTGAGTCACAGATCCTTCCCCCCTCACCTATACCAAGGAGAGCAGACTCCCTGTCTACTATGGACAATGCACCATCCAACCTCTTCTTGGAGACACTGATCAGATTATCTCCACCCATTGTCCTCACTGGTCCTCACTAGTTAGAGGTATTTGCATACAATGTGCTAACACACTAGACCCTAATCAGCCAACTACACATTGATGTATATAACAGGTTAGAGAATACATTCCACATGAAATATATATTACACATGGCCTATAGTATGGACTCTAACCATCCCGTGACAGTAGGTCTCTGTACTCAGCACTCTAATCACTACACAACCAGCACTCTACTCCTCTATCTCTCCTATCTCTCTCTGCAGTCAGCTGGCTCTGTCCTCTCTCTGCAGTCAGCTGTCTCTGTCCTTTCTCTCTCTGTAGTCAGGTTTCTCTGTACTCTCTCTCCTATCTCTCTCCGCAAGCAGCTGTCTGTCCTCTCTCTCCTATTTCTCTCCGCAGTCATCTGTCTGTCCTCTTTCTCCTATTTCTCTCTGCAGTCAGCTGTCTCTGTCCTCTCTCCTATCTTTCTCTGCAGTCAGCTGTCTCTGTCCTCTCTCTCTGCAGTCAGCTGTCTCTGTCCTCTCTCTCCTATCTCTCTCTGCAGTCAGCTGTCTGTCCTCTTTCTCTCTGCAGTCAGGTTTCTCTGTTCTCTCTCTCCTATCTTTCTCTGCAGTCAGCTGTCTCTGTCCTCTCTCTCTACAGTCAGCTGTCTCTGTCCTCTCTCTCCTATCTCTCTCAGCAGTCAGCTATCTCTGTCCTCTCTCTCTGCAGTCAGCTGTCTCTGTCCTCTCTCTCCTATCTCTCTGCAGTCAGCTGTCTCTCTCCTATCTCTCTCTGCAGTCAGCTGTCTCTGTCCTCTCTCTCTCTGCAGTCAGCTGTCTCTGTCCTCTCTCTCTCTGCAGTCAGCTTTCTCTGTCCTCTCTCTCTCTCTGCAGTCAGCTGTCTCTGTCCTCTCTCTCTCTGCAGTCAGTTGTCTCTGTCCTCTCTCTCCTATCTCTCTCTGCAGTCAGCTGTCTCTGTCCTCTCTCTCTGCAGTCACCTGTCTCTATCCTCTCTCTCTCTGCAGTCAGTTGTCTCTGTCCTCTCTTTCCTATCTCTCTCTGCAGTCAGCTGTCTCTGTCCTCTCTCTCTGCAGTCACCTGTCTCTATCCTCTCTCTCTCTGCAGTCAGTTGTCTCTGTCCTCTCTTTCCTATCTCTCTCTGCAGTCAGCTGTCTCTGTCCTCTCTCTCTGCAGTCACCTGTCTCTATCCTCTCTCTCTCTCTGCAGTCAGTTGTCTCTGTCCTCTCTTTCCTATCTCTCTCTGCAGTCAGCTGTCTCTCTTCTTCCGTGTGTTATTGGTGAGACGTAATATTGGAGTGTTTTGCGTTCCCCATGCATCCGCTTATTTGTATCTGCAGTTAGTGGTCTCTCGGGGACGCTCTTTGTCAAATATGAGATTCCTGTTATAGCAAGAAATATTTTGTTAACATCCTCTGGCGACTGCTTCATTCTGGGCTGATTTATAGAGCGTGGCGCAGTCACTCCGGCAGGTGTCTGATGTCTCCATGCTAGATTGTTTACATTGTGTGAGGAGGAGACTCCGCCAATATTCACATGCAGGAGTCTGCGCTGGAGAAGGCAGACTACAGTGATCAGCAGTGATCCAGGTGTCGTATCCGCCATGTATACATCTAGTGGTCCAGACTGTAACAGCACCAATGGTCCGCACCATAGCAAGAACTGTCAGTCAACTCAGGCTCATGTTCTTATACTGTCAGTCATCTCTCCTCATTCCCATCAATCATCTCCCCTCATTCCCATCAATCATCTCCCCTCATTCCCGTCAATCATCTCTCCTCATTCCTGTCACCTGTCAATCATCTCTCCTCATTCCCGTCAATCATCTCCCCTCATTCCCGTCAATCATCGCTTCTCATTCCCGTCAATCATCTCTCCTCATCCCCGTCAATCATCTCCCCTCATTCCCGTCAATCATCGCTTCTCATTCCCGTCAATCATCTCTCCTCATTCCCGTCAATCATCTCTCCTCATTCCCGTCAATCATCTCTCCTCATTCCCGTCAATCATCTCCCCTCATTCCCGTCAATCATCTCTCCTCATCCCCGTCAATCATCTCTCCTCATCCCCGTCAATCATTTCTCCTCATTCCCGTCAATCATCTCTCCTCATTCCCGTCAATCATCTCCCCTCATTCCCATCAATCATCTCTCCTCATTCCCATTAATCATCTCTCCTCATTCCCATCTCCTGTCAATCATCTCTCCTCATTCCCATCAATCATCTCTCCTCATTCCAGTCACCTGTCAATCATCTCTCCTCAGTCTCGTCAATCATCTCTCCTCATTCCCGTCAATCGTCTCTCCTCATTCCCGTCAATCATCTCTCCTCATTCCCGTCAATCATCTCTCCTCATTCCCGTCAATCATCTCTCCTCATTCCCGTCAATCATCTCTCCTCATTCCCGTCAATCATCTCTCCTCATCCCCGTCAATCATCTCTCCTCATCCCCGTCAATCATCTCCCCTCATTCCCGTCACCTGTCAATCATCTCTCCTCATTCCAGTCACCTGTCAATCATCTCTCCTCATTCCCGTCACCTGTCAATCATCTCTCCTCATCCCCGTCAATCATCTCTCCTCATTCCCATCAATTATCTCTCCTCATTCCAGTCAATCATCTCTCCTCATTCCCGTCAATCATCTCTCCTCATTCCCGTCAATCATCTCTCCTCATTCCTTTCACCCGTCAATCATCTCTCCTCATTCCCGTCACCCGTCAATCATCTCTCCTCATTCCCATCTCCTGTCAATCATCTCTCCTCATTCTCGTCAATCATCTCTCCTCATTCCAGTCGCCTGTCAATCATCTCTCCTCATTCCCATCAATCATCTCTCCTCAATCCCATCAATCATCTCTCCTCATTCCCATCTCCTGTCAATCATCTCTCCTCATTCCCATCTCCTGTCAATCATCTCTCCTCATTCCCGTCAATCATCTCTCCTCATTCCCGTCAATCATCTCTCCTCATTCTCGTCACCTGTCAATCATCTCTCCTCATCCCCGTCAATCATCTCTCCTCATTCTCGTCACCTGTCAATCATCTCTCCTCATCCCCGTCAATCATCTCTCCTCATTCCCGTCAATCATCTCTCCTCATTCTCGTCACCTGTCAATCATCTCTCCTCATCCCCGTCAATCATCTCTCCTCATTCTCGTCAATCATCTCTCCTCATTCCCATCAATCATCTCTCCTCATTCCCGTCAATCATCTCTCCTCATTCCCATCAATCATCTCTCCTCATTCCCGTCAATCATCTCTCCTCATTCCAGTCGCCTGTCAATCATCTCTCATTCCCATCTCTCCTCATTCCCCTCTCTCCTCATTCCCGTCACCCGTCCCTTTCCTCGCGGTCTCTCCTCCGTCCCTGACTTACAATCGGTCTTCCATTTCTCCCTCCCAATCTCCTTGCACTTCTGTCCTGCCCGCACATTTACTGCTAGAATATCTCATGTCTCCTTCTGATGTCTCTATCTCTCTCCTCGTATTTCCGTCACTTCCTTCTCCCGTTGTTGCGCCACATGTCCACATCTCGCCCCCCCTTCCCTCCCTCATTTTGCCCAGCTATAATTAAGGGCGCTCCGTCTTCTCCCGCCCGGGGGACTCTGCCATCTCCTGTCTTAATTAATGTTCATTAAAGATGTCATAATAAATGCTGACTTGTCCCCGTTAACTCTTTCCAGGCAACCACAAAAAAGCTGAAATATTAGAAGGATGCATCGGCTGCGACACCCAGCTCCTGCAACGTGTAGGTCAATGATTATTGAGCAGCCATTGGGGGGGCCCTTGTGGGTATAAATAAGTAGTCTGTGCACCGGGCGAGTGCGGCTCCGACTTCCCTCTCATCGTACCAACGCTTTTTAATTTACAAATCAATAAAACGCATCTTCCCCTGTCGAACCAATTATATTTGATTTAGAAGCCTCCTGTACAATTCCGGCTGCTCGCCACAGACAATGGAATTCATTGTTCACAGTGAGATCGCCTCCCCCAGATTTATCATCATAGCGCTCCATAGAATAGAATATAATTCTCCTGTTATTACGCCATCAGGCAGATTCATCAAGCATGGAATTGTTTTAGACACTCCAAAAAATACAATAAAATATATTGAAAAAAAATATCCAACACATAAATATCATCTGACTGGTAGAACATCAGCCCCTTACTCTACAGAAGGCTCAAAGATCTGAAGACCCTGGAGCCCCTTCTATTAGACATCTTTATACAACCTTAGCTTTCTGATACAGAGCTCAAAATCCTCTACATAGACAGTTACATGATAAAACAGTAACTACCTGCAGCCACCACCAGGGGGAGCTCAGGAGCAGACTGCATACTGCCTACACATTGAGCCCAATAATAGCACAACATGGAGTGAGATTCAGAGTCCCCTCTAGTGGTGGCGGCAGGTAGAGACAGGGTAGAGAAGTCTGGAGGACGACAGAGGAGTCTAGAGGGGAAGAAAGGAGCTTAAAGAGGAGACAGAGGAGTCTAGAGGGGAAGAAAGGAGCTTAAAGAGGAGTCTAGAGGGGAAAGAGAGGAGCTTAGAGTGGGGACAGAAGAGTCTAGAGGGGAAAGAGAGGAGCTGAGAGTGGGGACAGAGGAGTCTAGAGGGGAAAGAGAGGAGCTGAGAGTGGGGACAGAGGAGTCTAGAGGGGAAAGAGAGGAGTCGAGAGTGGGGACAGAGGAGTCTAGAGGGGTAAAGAGAGGAGCCAAGAGTGGGGACAGAGGAGTCTAGAGGGGAAAGAGAGGAGCTTAAAGAGTGGGGACAGAGGAGTCTAGAGGGGAAAGAGAGGAGCTTAAAGAGGAGTCTAGAGGGGAAAGAGAGGAGCCAAGAGTGGGGACAGAGGAGTCTAGAGGGGTAAAGAGAGGAGCCAAGAGTGGGGACAGAGGAGTCTAGAGGGGAAAGAGAGGAGCCAAGAGTGGGGACAGAAGAGTCTAGAGGGGAAAGAGAGGAGCTTAGAGAGGGGGCAGAGGAGTCTAGAGGGGGAAGAAAGGAGCCTAGAGTGGGGACAGAGGAATTGGGAAGGAGAAAGAGAGGACCCTAGAGGCAAGGCAGAAGAGCCTAGTGGGGGAGCAGAGGAGCAGAGAGGAGGGATAGAGGAATCTAGAGGGGACAGAGAAGCCTTAGGGTGGGGCAGAGGAATCTACAAGCGGAAAAAGGAGCCTAGGGGGTGAGGCGCAGGAGTCTAGGGAGGCAGAGGAGTCTGGCGGGAACAGAAGGGTCTGGAGGGGACAATATTGTGATTATGGGATCAGTGTACACAATAATAGCAGACAGAGGAGATTGGAGGAGAGATCAGAGTTAGTGACTGAGTGACTAAAAGCAGCTCGCCACGGCTTACAAAATGTCTGACGCTAGCTTTGTATCATCCTTGTGACAACTTTGTTGCAGACTATGATTTAGATCAATGAGTGTCGCCATGATATCTCGCCATCCCCACCTAAAAGCCGCCATCTTGAATCTACGTAACACAGAATTTATATATGGCCCTCATTTCACACGCGGTTTCTGTAGTATTGATGTATGTAAAGGTCACTATCATCACTTCTCCTGCGGCTCCCTGAAGGCGTCCCTTAGCCCGTAGCTGATTAGGATGCCTCTTTTTTGCAAGGTAAGGCGTTTTTGCCGCTCTTCTTCGCTTCCTTTCTCTACTCTCGATAATATAGTGAATGGCAGGAAATGATGATATTGACCCATCGACATCAAGAGGCTGAAATAAAATCATTACGGTGATCTACGTCTTAAGCACGCGCCTGACAGCCGACACAAGGAGTCTTCTGCTGGCTCTTATTTATCAGTCATGTCTGGCGGGGGGAGGAAGGGTGTTGTATGTACATAGTAATGGAAGCTGACAAATAGTCATCAATGCTGGCCAGGTAATCTCCCACCGCAAGTCTAACAATGTGCAATGCAGCGGTGGGGGATGGTGGCCATGGAACGTTCTAGCAATACAACAAACCACCAGCGGTCTGTGCTATGGTCCACATAACATGGATGGCTCTTCTAACTTAGGGACTTCTCTATCAACGTGTGGGTAAAGGGAATGGACAACCACTGTGGACCTCATAGTAGTGAAGTTGTCACGTTCACCACAACTCCCATCCATCCAAGTCTTCTTGTAAACTGAGGATCATCTTGGCTCTTTTTGCTTTATATGGGACATCTAAGTTACCAAATCAATGATGGTTAGATGGTCAAAGAAGACCTTCAGCCAATGAAAGTAATGGAGGGAAGGACTAACCAAGAAATGGAAGACGGCCTCTTGTCTAGTTAGAGAGCTGGTGCAGGTAATGAATTCCTTCAGTGGTCCTGTGTTTTTGATGCCAATATTTGGTGGACACCACTAAGCACTTGGTATCTTCTGCCTAATATGAATGGTTCCTTTACCATAGGGACTATAATATGTGGGGGAAAGAAACTGACCCCAACCCATTTCTGTCCCAGACAACTCATCATCTGAGGATCATTGTGGTTCCTTTTGGACTTGTATGATACCACCAAGCCAATGGTGGACGTTAGATGGTCATTGGAGACCACAGTTCAGTCCTTAAAGACAGAGAATGGAAGGCCTAACCAAGAAATGGAAGATGGCCTCTTGTCCACGGTCCACTTGTCCCAAGTTCCTTGGGTTCTTGATGCCAATAACTGGTGCACCCCACTGAAGATCATGTCTACCAAAAAAAAGTCAGAGGTTCATTACATTATGTATTTTTTGGGGGCAAGGACTGAGTCAGGAGAGACAACACAGCCCATGAGATAATTGTTGGGTGGACCCGTCCAAAGTTTGGGTGGAAAATGTTAACTAGGAGATGCTGTGAAGGGCCACCAGGGGGGTCTGGACTCCATTACCAG
This sequence comes from Leptodactylus fuscus, assembly GCF_031893055.1. NCBI lineage: Eukaryota > Metazoa > Chordata > Amphibia > Anura > Leptodactylidae > Leptodactylus > Leptodactylus fuscus. The sequence continues at coordinate 10,435,448 of NC_134275.1, read as the reverse complement.
GACAAATGTCACAAGTGATCAGATCACCGTACTCCAGAGGTCGGCTCATCCCCTGTTGATCGCCGGCCTTATACAATTACCACGCGAAGATTGTCATTGTGTCAGAGGGGCGAGATACAATGTAACACGCGGCCTCCATATCAGCGCCTGTATATCATATATATATGATGCACAACATTCACAGAGCTTCAAGTACAAGACGTCTTCCAAGAAATCCATGTATAATTCATTAACCCTTCTGTTACCAGAGGGGTGAGGACATGATCTACACAATTCTTCTACAGAGGTCTATCTGGGGCGGTCCAGCCTGCACCTCCAGGTCTCCGGACAGTTCTAGGGCAGTGCACAATAGTCAGTGATCTGATGCCGCCACCGCCAGTGAGTGGGTGTAGAGCAGGTATGTTTGTGATTACTATAGCCTTCAGCTGCCGGGTAAATAGCCTGTGTGTATGAGCGAGCGTGCAGAGTGAGCGAGCGTGTGTGATTGCTGGTTTGTTACCCCCAGGGGTTTCTTGCCGTGTTCTTTCAAGAATGCACAAAGCTTGCTCGGATTTTCTGTTCTGCAGCCAAGGGATAGGGGAGCGCAGATAACCTTAATCTATAATGTAATCGCGCCTCCTATGGTTGCCGCCTCCTCCCATCTTGTTTTCGGCTTTGCACTCTCCGTGGCAATGACTTCATGACGCCCGTTTCCTCCTCAGCACTCTTTCATGGGGTTGTCATCTAGCTTTCCACCTCTCCACTCATCTCGCTCCTCTCCAGGGGCCTCCTACTCCGTGTTTGTAGAGGTTTTTGGTTTACTTTTTGCTTTCTCTGTCCACATCCTGGCTCATACCATTCCAAGACATCTTCTCGCCCCCCCCCCCCCCCCCCCTCTAGTGAACTTCGTGTCCCATAGGTAATGGCAAGGAGATGGCTCCTCATGATCTGTACAGTATGGCCGACCATGGCTGTATCATCTCATATTTGTCCTCTTCTTGGACCGTCCTCTTCTCACCAATATTTTGGACCCTTTCTTTTTCTTCTTCCTCCGAGGTGTCTCCTTGTCCTCCTCTCTTACCTGTAGTCTGTAATACTTGTGTTTACCACCATTGTATCTAGTCTTGAGCTATATCATCAGCAGCCTGAATCTCTTAGGCCCAGTTCACATCAGCGTTCAGGTTTCCATTCTCAGGAGTCTGCTTGGGGACCCCCGAACGGAAACCTATACTCCTAAAAAGTGGTTAGCTAAGAAACCACATGAACCCCATAGACTATAATGAGGTCTGTGTGGTTTTCGCTCGGTTTCCACACAAAACATGTGGAGAGAAAAGTCCTGCAAGAAGCACCGAACGCTGATGTGAAATGGGCCTGACTTTGGCTGATAGCTTGTTACAATGTATCAGTGCCGATCCTGACTTTTGCTGATAGCTTGTTACAATGTATCAGTGCCGATCCTGACCGTTTAGCTCACAGAGGACTGTCTAGACTGGATGTTATTGTAACAAACACTCAGTTGTGAGTAGTGTTCGGTTCAGATGGTTTTTCAACTCTTCATGTACATAAACTGAAAACCGCCTTTTAACCACCTACTGGTCTTGTACCAATCTAGAGTTATATGTCTTATACTCAAGTCGCTACCAGAGCTGCAGGCAGAATTCCTGTTCTTACTGATTTCACGACTTCTCTGATGGTTTGTGCTCAGCTGTAGTGCACTGTGGGAGTAGTAGTGTCTATGCCAATGCTCAGTGCTAATAGCGATGGGTGTGTCAGATACCGAGCTGCAGCTTTGGCTGTGACTAGAGTAGAAGTCTCAGTAGCAGTGCAGGTCAGTAGATGATGTGGATTATATGAGTGCAGTGATGTTGGTGCTGGAGCGTCCTCATTATCTGGCTGCTTGTGCAGGGGGTCTCTCCGCCTCCTCCTCCAGTTTTCCTCATTATTTCTCCTCCGCTGATATCACACGTGAGGTTTCACCACTTTCTGCATTTTGATATTTTATGGGCTCAGCTCTTAGTCGTGCTTCGCCTTCTCTCAGAATCTCTGTTCCTAGACTTCAGAGGTGTCAGGGGAGACTCCGAAAACTGCCGTCCATCATATGTGACAAGGGAGTCAGGACGGACTAATAGACCAATAGACACAACTGTCTAACACTCCCCACCCCCAATGAACTGCAGGCACTGTATGGTGCTATTATACAGTATATGATGTAGGCACTGTATGGTGCTATTATATATAATGTAGGTACTCTATGGTACTATTATATATTATGTAAACACTGGATGGTACTGTATGGTACCCAGCTTTCTTGGAGACCTGAACAGTCAACCTGTCCAGTGATACGCTCTACCCTTCTACATACTTGCCTGCTCTATGGGAAAGCTGGGTGACCACCACTACCAGGGTAATAATGGCTACCCTATTGCTCTGGACCCCCCGGTGATGTCCGCCTCTCTCCTCACTAGATTGTCAGTTCCTTGGGCTGCAGATCACAGTGCGGGTCGGAGCACTTACATTATTCCGTGTACTGTCTCGCTCCCCATTATCTGTCACAGTGACATTACGAGGATTGCGCTCGTCCTATCTGCTTCCCGCCATATCGCCGCCACGTTATCTACACCGCTCATTTCTTTACCCCTCCACGTCTTCCTTTTTATCTTTTTTTTTTTCTACTTTTACTCTTTCAAACTTTTTTCCTGCTCGGTGCCTCTGCTTGTGCCTGGGGAGCAGCGATCCAGGAGGGTGGGGGCCAGCGGGCGGGTGGGGGTCTGTCCATGCATTATAAAGGTATTAGGGAGCTCCTAAGCCTGATCCCACAGCTCCACATTTTCAAAGCCCCATTAGCATATATTGAGCCGGCATCTGACAGCCTGAGCTGCTGCCAGTCCGGGCTCGGAGAGATGAATTGCTTATGGCTCCCTGGTTGGCAGATGAGCAGCGGCGGCGGCTGCAGGGGTGGGGGGCGCCCCCCGTCTGCTTCCTTCTTAAATTCCCAACACCTGTTGTCTTCTCTGCTGCTCAATGTGCCTGGGTGTCTTAAGGTAACACCAGTGACTTATGGGAGGTCCGCTGGGACCGGCCACATGACCACACTTGACGTTGGAGTGGGGTGCCGGCCAGGTGGGCACAGCTGCTGCAGCCAAGATAGGACAGCGGACCGCACATCCCCGTACAAGCCAAGAGGTTTTCTATTCCAAACGCCATTATAATAAGAATTGTTTTTTCTCTTTTGGTTGTGGGGGAGGGCTCGCGCCTTACTCTGGGGAAAACACAGGAAAAGCGAGCCAAGAGCCGGCAGGTTGTGAGAAGTGGAATTTATAGCAGAACCTCCTCTCTAATTCAGCAAATCTGGAAATAGGGAGTTTCTTTATTTCTGGTCTTCAGGGGTCTGGACCTATAAGGTCAGGGATAATGGGAGTGATACATTGTGTGGTATAAGGAGATTAGATTGTCAGCTCCTGGAGTCAGGGATAATAGGAGTGATACATTGTGTGTGATATAGAGATTAGAGTGTCAGCTCCTGGGGTCAGGGATGATGGGAGTGATACATTGTGTGATATAGGAGGATTAGATTGTCAGCTCCTGCGGTCAGGGATAATGGGAGTGATACATTGTGTGTGATATAGAGATTAGAGTGTCAGCTCCTGGGGTCAGGGATGATGGGAGTGATACATTGTGTGATATAGAGATTAGATTGTCAGCTCCTGGGGTCAGGGATAATGGGAGTGATACATTGTGTGATATAGAGATTAGAGCGTCAGCTCCTGGGGTCAGGGATAATGGGAGTGATACACTGTGTGATATAGAGATTAGAGTGTCAGCTCCTGGGGTCAGAGATGATACATTGTGTGTGATATATAGAGATTAGATAGTGAGCTCCTGGGGTTAGGGATGGGGTCCTGGGTGTGATAATGGGATTATGATGGGGTGATATATTACATGACAGTAGATTAGAATGTGAACTTCCCTATCCAGAGATCCATCTTGGCACCTGTGTTATACAGATGTGAGTGCTGCCACCACCACCCCCTCCCCCCCGCCTGTTGAGGCCACTCTGTCAGCCTGGCAGCTGTGTATGTGTGATAAGTCCATGGCGCAGAGCAGGTGGCGCACAGTGTCACATGTCAGCCGGGGGCGCCAGATGTTCCTCCACATCTGCCACGTAATGCCGGGGCGCCCTCACCACATGTGCCATCTGATTGTCTTGCACAGGCGTCTTGTCTCCCTGCTGGAGCAGGCGCAGGAGGTGAAATGACTCGTTACAGTGTAACAGGCTGCAGCTTTTTGTTTGATACAAATTGATCTATGGTCGTCTTCTTGTGGATCGCTAGCTCTTGGGGTTGCGTCAGCTCGGCACTGCGTGTTCCTCTCAGCTTGTTGAATAATTCAGTGCATGAGAGCGTGTAGATCCTCGTAGCTCAGGTGCCGCGCTGCATCCCAGATCATCCACGCTGAAACGGATTTATCTCACGCGAATGATCTGCAGCATCTGTCCTGACCTCACCGCCATTAACCCTTCACAGCATGACCCAACGGAGACGATTCTAATACATTCCATTCCTGGTGGTAATCTCCGGTGAGATTCATACAATGGCGCTGATTTCCACCACGATTAATCGCTTTCCTATGAACAGCCAAATAATCTGCCGCATGATCAGACGGTTGCAAAATGGCGCAATCAAAAATGACCTGAAGAATCCCGCCGAGAAATAGTCTGTGCAGACCCTTTAAAATTAGATTTTTGCAACTTTTTCCCTTGACTTTTGGACTAGACAGGTTACGCGTGTGGCGAGATGGAGCAGGACATGTGCGGCTGCGTCCCATAGGGCCACCCTGTGCATTAGGCTACATTCCACTCAAGGCTGCAGCAACGATCGCAACTCCCAAGACGTCCACAAAGACGGAGTGCCGCCATTGTTATATGAGGGTCAGTCCGGGCGCTCCATGACCGTGATGCAATATCTGTAACACGGCCCCCACCTGCCACGTGCCATGTGTTGTCTTATGTGGCTCCTCAGTCACCAGGGTCCGGGTGTGACCACTACCTTGCACGCCCCATGGCTATGATTCACATGTCGACTATTAGATACATATGTAAAGAATCAAACAAATACTTGAAGCCGTTTTTTCTAGTTTTTTTAAAAATGTTGCCATCACGAGTCCGTCTCTAAAGGATGGGGATGTTTCAGCGGTGCGAGTGATACCGGTCGGCGTCTAATGGCGTAATCGCGCTGATAAATTGCACATTTGCACTACTGTCCATGGCGCCGATCCTGGAACAATCCGCCACCTTTCCAGGGTGATGATGGTGGAGTCACAGACAATAACCAATCAGGGGCAATTTCCATCCTGGCGCCATTTGCTTATGTCTACACGTCTTGGGAACAGCTCCTCTCCTCTAAGACACAGCAAAATACATTCACGTATCTAATGGAGGCGCAAAGGAGAAGAACATTCCAGTCTGAAGAGTCCAATTTCATAGAAAATCTCTTCTGAAGTCGTCAAGTGGTTCACTCTGAATAAAATGTGTCCCGACAACCGGCCCCGAAACCTTCTCAGAATACAAGATTCAGCTCAAGACATCGGGAAGACATTATAAAGACTCAACAAGGAACACTAAAAGTTTTGTTACTTCTTTGCCAGATTTTGGGAAGTTGTCACCAGTTATTTAATAAACAATGTCAATGTCATCGCCAAGATTTGGACTGGATCTATCAGTGACCCCCACCCACCCTGGGAGGGAAGGACACAGGGATCATCTTCTGGGGTGTGACCCTTGGATTGAGGTGAGGGAGGAGCCTCAATATGTGGGTGGAGCCAGACAAGTGGCGTCAGCGCTGAATTTACACCAAAGCCTTAATAAGAGTTATTGACATGCCCTCCATTATCCATCGTGACAGCGAAGACACCGACAGTCATGAAGAAGAGAAGTCACTAATATTCTCTGACCGATGATCTCAAGAACACGAACGTCAGTGACACAGAAGTAACCAAATTATCTGCAGGCGACGCGAACGCCGAGAATCCTCCTCCCATCATCCACTTCACCTGCAGCACAAAGACCGCTTATGTTTTCCACTCAATTACAGTAAAGAAGCGACCGGCACTGAAATAATTATTACATAGTGGAAGAGCCAAGACATCAGCTCATTACACTAACACAAGCAGCACGGCGGGAGATTAGCAGAGAGCGCAACGCAGACAATGGCGAATGTGAGGACGGAGGGTCAGAGGGAGAGAGAAGAATAGGGTGTGCAATAATCTATGAATAAACCGGCCCCATATACCAGAATATAACTACTATAATACTGCCCCCTATATACCAGAATATAACTACTATAATACTGCACTTATGTACAAGAATATAACTACTATAATACTGCTCCTATGTACAAGAATATAACTACTATAATACTACCCCCCTATGTACAAGAATATAACTACTATAATACTACTCCTATGTACAAGAATATAACTACTATAATACTGCTCCTATGTACAAGAATATAACTACTATAATACTGCCCCCTATGTACAAGAATATAACTACTATAATACTGCACTTATGTACAAGAATATAACTACTATAATACTGCTCCTATGTACAAGAATATAACTACTATAATACTGCCCCCTATGTACAAGAATATAACTACTATAATACTGCTCCTATGTACAAGAATATAACTACTATAATACTACCCCCCTATGTACAAGAATATAACTACTATAATACTGCTCCTATGTACAAGAATATAACTACTATAATACTGCTCCTATGTACAAGAATATAACTACTATAATACTGCCCCCTATGTACAAGAATATAACTACTATAATACTACTCCTATGTACAAGAATATAACTACTATAATACTGCTCCTATGTACAAGAATATAACTACTATAATACTACTCCTATGTACAAGAATATAACTACTATAATACTGCTCCTATGTACAAGAATATAACTACTATAATACTGCCCCCTATGTACAAGAATATAACTACTATAATACTGCTCCTATGTACAAGAATATAACTACTATAATACTGCCCCCTATGTACAAGAATATAACTACTATAATACTACTCCTATGTACAAGAATATAAGTACTATAATACTGCTCCTATGTACAAGAATATAACTACTATAATACTGCTCCTATGTACAAGAATATAACTACTATAATACTACCTCCTATGTACAAGAATATAACTACTATAATACTACCTCCTATGTACAAGAATATAACTACTATAATACTACTCCTATGTACAAGAATATAACTACTATAATACTACCTCCTATGTACAAGAATATAACTACTATAATACTACTCCTATATACAAGAATATAACTACTATAATACTACCTCCTATGTACAAGAATATAGATACTATAATACTGCTCCTATGTACAAGAATATAACTAGTATAATACTACCGCCTATGTACAAGAATATAAGTACTATAATACTGCTCCTATGTACAAGAATATAACTACTATAATACTGCTCCTATGTACAAGAATATAACTACTATAATACTACCTCCTATGTACAAGAATATAACTACTATAATACTACTCCTATGTACAAGAATATAACTACTATAATACTGCTCCTATGTACAAGAATATAACTACTATAATACTGCTCCTATGTACAAGAATATAACTACTATAATACTACCTCCTATGTACAAGAATATAACTACTATAATACTGCTCCTATGTACAAGAATATAACTACTATAATACTACTCCTATGTACAAGAATATAACTACTATAATACTGCTCCTATGTACAAGAATATAACTACTATAATACTACCTCCTATGTACAAGAATATAACTACTATAATACTACCTCCTATGTACAAGAATATAACTACTATAATACTACCTCCTATGTACAAGAATATAACTACTATAATACTACCTCCTATGTACAAGAATATAACTACTATAATACTGCTCCTATGTACAAGAATATAACTACTATAATACTGCTCCTATGTACAAGAATATAACTACTATAATACTACCTCCTATGTACAAGAATATAACTACTATAATACTACCGCCTATGTACAAGAATATAACTACTATAATACTGCCCCTATGTACAAGAATATGACTACTATAATACTACCTCCTATGTACAAGAATATAACTACTATAATACTACTCCTATGTACAAGAATATAACTACTATAATACTACCTCCTATGTACAAGAATATAACTACTATAATACTACTCCTATGTACAAGAATGTAACTACTATAATACTACCTCCTATGTACAAGAATATAACTACTATAATACTACTCCTATGTACAAGAATATAACTACTATAATACTACTCCTATGTACAAGAATGTAACTACTATAATACTACCTCCTATGTACAAGAATATAACTACTATAATACTACTCCTATGTACAAGAATATAACTACTATAATACTACCTCCTATGTACAAGAATATAACTACTATAATACTGCTCCTATGTACAAGAATATAGCTACTATAATACTGCTCCTATGTACAAGAATATAACTACTATAATACTGCTCCTATGTACAAGAATATAACTACTATAATACTACCTCCTATGTACAAGAATATAACTACTATAATACTACCCCCTATGTACAAGAATATAACTACTATAATACTACCTCCTATGTACAAGAATATAACTACTATAATACTACCTCCTATGTACAAGAATATAGCTACTATAATACTGCTCCTATGTACAAGAATATAACTACTATAATACTGCTCCTATGTACAAGAATATAACTACTATAATACTACCTCCTATGTACAAGAATATAACTACTATAATACTGCTCCTATGTACAAGAATATAACTACTATAATACTACCTCCTATGTACAAGAATATAACTACTATAATACTGCTCCTATGTACAAGAATATAACTACTATAATACTACCGCCTATGTACAAGAATATAAGTACTATAATACTGCTCCTATATACAAGAATATAACTACTATAATACTGCTGCTATATTACTATATTACGGTCCGCTCTATATACCGCACTATGATTACTAGTCTATGTCGCCCGCTCTCCTGTGTTACACTATGTGGCGCTTTTCCTGCGGTTTCCATTTGGCGTCTTGTCTCCTTGTTTTGATGATACATTTATACGATTGAAACAAATCAAATTCCATACAGTGAGATTACATTAGAGTCTGAGTGTGAACGAGCCGTGCGACACCCGAGGCCCCCGCCATCCGCTCCCACCGTCAGTATCATCGCTTTCAAAATTCGGAGAGATTGAGCGCTTCCAGGAAAACAAATGGTTTGCGAATATGAATAAGTTTACTGCCGCTGGAAGGAATCAGCCAAGACTCCTCCAGATCAGTGACAAAGGTCTTTATTTGACTGGTCCCCAAAGAGCCATTGTGGATGTCTGCAGCAGACGGGGCCGATGTGTGACACCAGTCCGCCACCTGCTGGTCAGAGCTGAGATGACACCTGGCAGTCTGGCTGCACAATTACCCGCACCCCATGTGTGATCATTGGAAATTATGGGGGTCTTTTCCTCTATTGTGTTCAGCCGTATAAATGCGCCAGCGATCAGCATGGAGGAAGGCGTTACGCTCGGGTACGACCTGCAGCACCGCCATTAAGCGCCATTTATTCTCATCCATCTGTGTTTGGCAGCAAATATTTGCATTCTAATCCCGGGCCGCGGGCGGTGGGCAGAGTGGGTTACACGTGTGGGCGACGCTGCAGCTAATAAAGGGGGAGTTTTGTGTATTTTTTGCTGTGCAGCTCCCACAACCTGGAGGGCGAAACATCCGAAAGCGACTTCTTATAGAGAGCAAAACACAGAAAATAAAAGGCGGTAATGCGGAGACGGTGGCGATGGCGCCCAGGAGATTACAGCGAGAGATTAAACCCGTAAATCACATTCATTCTCCACATTACAATCAGATGGCTCAGCTGGAGCCGGAGAAGAGCAGGACAATGAAAGTGGTGGAGGGGCCCGGGGCAGGTACAGGAGGGCCACAGGAGGGACCGGGCGGGGCAAAGACAGGGCAGAATCTGTAACATGATGTGTACATATATAGCAGGGAACACAGAAAAGGGGGCGCCACTGAGAAAACTGTATCTGATTGGTACAGGATAAGTAATGTAATGTATGTACACAGTGACTGCACCAGCAGAATAGTGAGCGCAGCTCTGGAGTATAATACAGGATAAGTAATGTAATGTATGTACACAGTGACTGTACCAGCAGAATAGTGAGCGCAGCTCTGGAGTATAATACAGGATAAGTAATGTAATGTATGTACACAGTGACTGTACCAGCAGAATAGTGAGCGCAGCTCTGGAGGATAATACAGGATAAGTAATGTAATGTATGTACACAGTGACTGCACCAGCAGAATAGTGAGCGCAGCTCTGGAGTATAATACAAGATAAGTAATGTAATGTATGTACACAGTGACTGTACCAGCAGAATAGTGAGCGCAGCTCTGGAGTATAATACAGGATAAGTAATGTAATGTATGTACACAGTGACTGTACCAGCAGAATAGTGAGCGCAGCTCTGGAGTATAATACAGGATAAGTAATGTAATGTATGTACACAGTGACTGCACCAGCAGAATAGTGAGCGCAGCTCTGGAGTATAGTACAAGATAAGTAATGTAATGTATGTACACAGTGACTGCACCAGCAGAATAGTGAGCGCAGCTCTGGAGTATAATACAGGATAAGTAATGTAATGTATGTACACAGTGACTGTACCAGCAGAATAGTGAGCGCAGCTCTGGAGGATAATACAGGATAAGTAATGTAATGTATGTACACAGTGACTGCACCAGCAGAATAGTGAGCGCAGCTCTGGAGTATAATACAAGATAAGTAATGTAATGTATGTACACAGTGACTGTACCAGCAGAATAGTGAGCGCAGCTCTGGAGTATAATACAGGATAAGTAATGTAATGTATGTACACAGTGACTGTACCAGCAGAATAGTGAGCGCAGCTCTGGAGTATAATACAGGATAAGTAATGTAATGTATGTACACAGTGACTGCACCAGCAGAATAGTGAGCGCAGCTCTGGAGTATAGTACAAGATAAGTAATGTAATGTATGTACACAGTGACTGCACCAGCAGAATAGTGAGCGCAGCTCTGGAGTATAATACAGGGTAAGTAATGTAATGTATGTACACAGTGACTGCACCAGCAGAATAGTGAGCGCAGCTCTGGAGTATAACACAGGATAAGTAATGTAATGTATGTACACAGTGACTGTACCAGCAGAATAGTGAGCGCAGCTCTGGAGTATAATACAGGATAAGTAATGTAATGTATGTACACAGTGACTGCACCGGCAGTATAGTGAGTGCAGCTCTGGAGTATAATACAGGATAAGTAATGTAATGTATGTACACAGTGACTGCACCGGCAGAATAGTGAGCGCAGCTCTGGAGTATAATACAAGATAAGTAATGTAATGTACGTACACAGTGACTGCACCAGCAGAATAGTGAGCGCAGCTCTGGAGTATAATACAGGATAAGTAATGTAATGTATGTACACAGTGACTGCACCGGCAGTATAGTGAGTGCAGCTCTGGAGTATAATACAGGATAAGTAATGTAATGTATGTACACAGTGACTGCACCGGCAGTATAGTGAGCGCAGCTCTGGAGTATAATACAGACTGTAAGTTTGTGTAGTTAGTTTTGGCTTCCTTTCCTTCTTTCACCTTAAGTGGAATCGAATATAATTTGCATTGCTAACACTACTGATCTCCGGGGACCAATCACAAGTACAGGGGAGGGGGTGACAATCTGCTGACGGCAGTGGGATGAAGCCGTATCGGTCTCCTGTGACTTGTTCCTCTATACATTTTGCTGTGATGCCATAAAGTGTGTTTATGGGCTTAAAGGGCAACTCCATTCTCTGCAGATAATATTGAGTGTCGCCAGGACCCCTCCTCCGTTAGATAAGTATCAGACACTACATCTCTTCTTCTCATTCTGATCCTCACTCCCATCATGCCTCAGGGTGAGCGCAGCTTTCACGCTCTCTTTCTGCTGTGCTCACTGCTGCCCCCTGCAGTGTAGAATGTGGAAGTAATAATTATTGTTCAGGACTAATTAGTCCTAGTGGTGACTACCCTGTGGCGGCTACAGGTTCCTGCTGTCAGGACATACTAGTCACAACTGGTGAACGATAGGCTGGGAAACACAGATCTACAGAATCAGTGCCTTGTTTGTCATCTTCTGGGAAAGCTGAGTGACAATCAACATAGACTAGAAGAGCTTGCACCCAACTTTCCCAGAGTACTGAATGCTTCATGTCTGGTGCTGCAGGAATCAAATACAAGAGAGGAAATCATCTGACACAATGTATACATCGTGGACATAAATCCTGACAACCAAGGGCAGGGCGCGCCACATCCAGCGGAAGAATTACGACTGCCGGCGAGAAGAGGAAATCAGGGCGATAAATATTAATACAAGGACGCGGATCAGGGAGAGATAGGGTGTCATGGAGATGGCGGTATAAGTGCGGGGCAGCAGGTGGCAATAACAGAGCAAGGGCAGCTTCGGGGGAGGGCAATTTATTAGGGGTCACTTTGAATTGCGGCCTGGATGCCCCAAGGTGGATTGTTCCTGTACCCTGAGCTCGGCGTGGACACAGCGGACTAAAGTCGCCAAAGCTACGCTGTATTACAATTGTACCACGTAAGTTTATCCCCGTGCACCTGCAGTGCAGCGGTTGTGCGACATTGTGGCGTTATTGTAACAAAATCACTCTGCGTCACTTGTATTACCGCGCAGCGACAGACCGCTAATAAAACGTCCATCCGATTTATCGCCAATCCGATGGACAACACAAGATTTTTTCGCTATGGGAACCATCACCCCAACCTGGATACACCCTCAGTAACACCAGCACTGCGCAAATTGTGCTCAGCGGCGGTTGTCGCTCTTTTAGCCCCTCCCTCTTCCCGGCTGTTACTTCACCGCAGTGCGGTTGTCATTCATACCGCAGAATCACAGCCACCTGCGGCCCAGATCATGTACCAACAATTCCATCATACGGTAATATGACGAGATAATTATACACCTTCAGCGAGCGATCCAGAGAAGGACGCGGCGTATTCTAACTTACTGCACGACCCTGCCCCCCTCCCCCCCCGAATCATTAAAGGGATATTACACCCAAAACTGGTCTGTTGTCAGGAGGATTGTGGAAATATTGTTGTCAGATGTTGCGGTAATATCTGCAGGATTATCCTGAACACTGCGGACTCCAGGTCTGTATGCCTTTAAGAGAGGGACAGAAAGACCAGTCTGACAACTACGTTCCGACATGGTCGCTGCAGGTAAGTAGTCATGTCGCAGGAGAGAGACGACCTCAGGCAAGTAAAACAGCAGCAAACGAGTGAAGATAATCTGAACCTTTGGCTTTCAGCAGGATATCCCTTTAAGGCTGTTAGCGGAGTGCCGCCATAGAGATCTACAGCCGGAACGTTCTCTACACGTAGACAGAGGCCAACCAGGACAAAATGTACTTTTTTGCCAGCGGCGAATCAACGATAAAAGTTAAAACAGAGAGCGCAGAATTACGAGGCGGTAATAATTTACGTAATACAGAAAATTCCACGGAGGAGGGTCTGCCATCCGGCGAAAATCCATCCGCGGCCCACTGTCAAATATATGGGGCAGGGGACGACTCCAGACATGGAAATACGGCGGCTGGGCGGTAAAGCAGAGATCCCCATTACTCAATGTGACACCTTGACTAAGATTCATAAAAGAAATAAGCTGGCGAGCGATGGCCGACCCCGCCGCGCGTCTGGAGGACCACAGAACCCGTACCTGGCGGCTCCGAAACGTCCCATAAATAACAGACAGGGCTGCAGAAAGAGATATAGACCCCAGATGTTACCTGCTGACACCCGCCATGAATCTCACCGCTCCATATGCCGATCGTGTCATGGGATCCTTGTTCTAGCTAAATAGATGTGATGTTAGAAACTACCGCAGGACCATGTGACCGGCAGAACGCACCGCAGACACAGTAATACAACCGCTGATTGTTATACTCCTATATGGATAAAATAACCTCAGACTAGTACACGACCAACAGCAAACACATCATACAGCACAACAAAAAGCTAACACCAAGCTACAGAGCCATAAATTGCAGTATTATAGTAGTTACATTCTTTTACATAGGAGTAGTATTATAGTAGTTATATTCTTGTACATAGGGAGTAGTATTATAGTAGTTATATTCTTGTACATAGGAGTAGTATTATAGTAGTTACATTCTTTTACATAGGAGTAGTATTATAGTAGTTATATTCTTGCACATAGGAGTAGTATTATAGTAGTTATATTCTTGTACATAGGAGTAGTATTATAGTAGTTATATTCTTGTACATAGGAGTAGTATTATAGTAGTTATATTCTTGTACATAGGAGGTAGTATTATAGTAGTTATATTCTTGTACATAGGAGGTAGTATTATAGTAGTTATATTCTTGTACATAGGAGCAGTATTATAGTAGTTATATTCTAGTATATAGGAGCAGTATTATAGTAGGTATATTCTTGTACATAGGAGCAGTATTATAGTAGGTATATTCTTGTACATAGGAGCAGTATTATAGTAGTTATATTCTTGTACATAGGAGGTAGTATTATAGTAGTTATATTCTTGTACATAGGAGCAGTATTATAGTAGTTATATTCTTGTACATAGGAGGTAGTATTATAGTAGTTATATTCTTGTACATAGGAGCAGTATTATAGTAGTTATATTCTTGTACATAGGGGGCAGTATTATAGTAGTTATATTCTTGTACATAGGAGCAGTATTATAGTAGTTATATTCTTGTACATAGGAGTAGTATTATAGTAGTTATATTCTTGTACATAGGGGGTAGTATTATAGTAGTTATATTCTTGTACATAGGAGCAGTATTATAGTAGTTATATTCTTGTACATAGGAGGTAGTATTATAGTAGTTATATTCTTGTACATAGGAGTAGTATTATAGTAGTTATATTCTTGTACATAGGAGTAGTATTATAGTAGTTATATTCTTGTACATAGGAGCAGTATTATAGTAGTTATATTCTTGTACATAGGAGGTAGTATTATAGTAGTTATATTCTTGTACATAGGAGCAGTATTATAGTAGTTATATTCTTGTACATAGGAGTAGTATTATAGTAGTTATATTCTTGTACATAGGAGTAGTATTATAGTAGTTATATTCTTGTACATAGGAGCAGTATTATAGTAGTTATATTCTTGTACATAAGTGCAGTATTATAGTAGTTATATTCTGGTATATAGGGGGCAGTATTATAGTAGTTATATTCTTGTACATAGGAGTAGTATTATAGTAGTTATATTCTTGTATATAGGAGTAGTATTATAGTAGTTATATTCTTGTACATAGGAGCAGTATTATAGTAGTTATATTCTTGTACATAGGAGCAGTATTAAGGTAGTTATACATTCTTGTGCATAGGGTGCAGTATTATATCAGTTATGTGTATAGCCGTTCTGATCTTGCACACAGGGGGCAGTATTTCCTAGTCTTGCTTGTGTACTGTATACAGTGCTTCTCCTGCAGTCTCGGTGGGATATGAGCAGTTATTAGACTGTGAGTGTCTGGTAATTACTCTGTGTGTAGTTGTCTCTGCAGACTCAGAAGCGTCTCTCAGACTGAACAGGTGGTGACACCTCTCCCCCTTCCTCCGCTCGCTCCTCCATGGAGAGGTGTCTGTCTCAGCATCCCTGGATCTCATGAGAGCTGACACTAAATCCTAAATCTAGTTAGCAGGCAGAGAGGCCAGCTCTGCAATCCGGGGATAATAGTGTCGTTGTACAGATTAGCCCCCTGCCCCCCTCCTCCCCTATTGCAGACATGGTACATTTCGCCTTCATGTATATTTGGTTATTGTAGATATTGGAAACTGGAAATGAATGACCTGAATAAAGGTAAAATCCTCAGCAGGTGGTGACAGAGAAGAGTGCGGAGAGATTCCCGCTGCTGACGCCTCTCACGAGCTTTCATCCCACGTCCTCGCCTGGAACACAGCACTTAATAATGAAGCTTTACCCAGCATGACTTAGGAGCTGCAGACTGTCGATCAGGACTTGCTGGGGGTTGTAGTCTCCCCAATAGCTGGAAATCTTAAGTTTGCAGTTCAGGTTCTTCTAGACCTTTCTCTGGATTGTTCCTATTGGGTTTCTTTTTGTGATATTGTGTCTTATCTTCTCCACTGTCCTTACAACAAGACCTGCTGTCCTGTGCTCTGGTCACTTCGGAGTTGTCATAGGGAAATTTGTGTCTCCATTCAGTTGTTTATGTCACTGTCCCGGATCCCCTTTCCTATGTTGTATCATGAAGCGTTTTCTATAAATCCTGTGCAGGGGCCGCTGTGGGGTATAATAGAGGTGGAGTCCACAGTGACCCCTGCAACCTCTATTATGCCCCACAGCGGCCCACACAACCTCTATTATACCCCATAGTGTGCCCTCATGAACTATTATACTCGGGGGTCTGAAAAGACCCCCGAGTATAATAATCGGAGACTCAGGGGAGGTGAAGAAACCTAAAAAAAAACCCCAAAACACTGTTACTAACTCACCTCTCCTGGATCCGGTGTTACTTCTAGCACAGGCTTCGGATCATCCACGTGACTTGGGCGACATTACCATAAATGCCTGAAGCCCCCCCCCCCCCCCCCCCCCGAGTATAATAATATCGGTAGTTGTTGGGGTTCATGGGCCCAGGCCTGCTCACAGCCAGCTCTCACCTACCTGTGATCCCTTGATGGAGCCGCCGCTTCCTCTTCTGCTTCACCTACGTATAAGAGGTCTGCGTCTTAGCACAGGAGACGTGATGACCTCTTAGCATCACCTCCTTTGGTCTAAGCCAGCCCAGGACAGGTCCACTCAGTTTTGTTTTCAGAGCGTACTGTCTTGAGCTAGTTTAGGGGGGTGGGGGGGTGGGGGGAATGGTAAAATTGCCGCCTCTCTGAAATCTCACCTCATTAGCGGTGTGCCCCTGCCCCACACAGTATAATGCCCCTACATAGTATAATGGTCCCCGTATTTCCCAGCACAGTATAATGGCACACTATGTACTAGTAAGGTATATTAGTCCTTTTATGTCCTCCCCCCTTTGTCCACCATTGTTACTATTGGTGAGGTGCCCGGCTGCAAGCGGCTCTATGGAGTGGTAAGAGCGCTGAGTGATAATGGAATCCATAATGCTGCTGCTCCCCGGTCATACATGCTCTCATCTGAGCTGTGGGCCCCACCCATGTGCACTTGTGAACACCCCCAATATTGCATAATCTCCTATGTAATTGGGTCTATTGGTATGTGCACAGTCTCACCTCTACAGTAGAGAAGTGATCGATCCCTTTGATTTAGCGCCACGTCTTTGGCGGGTCCCCCTGGATTGCATATTATCACTATTGTGCGGCTGTTGCTTTATTTGTAGGTATATATCACTCTGGGGCTGTTCTGTGCCAGAGATTCCTCTTGAATATTTGAGGCGTTCTCAGCCTCGCGTCTCTTTATTCTCCATTTCTGAGTGTTTTGTGGTTCATGCTCAGAATATCTGATCCGGTTGCGCCGCTCCTCGCCTCTTTAGGTTTTGTATTCCTCGCTTGTTTGGTGTTAACTCCCTATTTGAGGTCATTTCTCGTTTGTTCTGGGTGGGTGTAAGTGAGAGGGAATGAATAGCTGGAGGCTGCGCGGCTGTTTACTGGCGCAGGGGACGTGTCAGCTCGCAACGCACAACATTTTAAGGTCCTTGACGCCTGGTTTAAACATCTGTTGGGTGGAGATGAGCTCGGATCAGCCGCGGCCCCCTGAGTGATCGCCTCACTTCCTGGACGTCTGCCTGAGCTGTGTGTACTGAGAGAAGAACCGTTTTCTTAAAGGGCATGTCCACCCAGTAAATATCTATGTGTGTGGATAGAGGCCCTGCCACGTGGGGGATGGTAGGCAACAACCACAAAACCTGTCTTAAAGGAGCTTGACATTAGGTAAAGGGTCTCCTTTTCTATCATAGACTGTCTAGAGTCTAGAGGGAGGGGTCAGAGGAGTCTAGAGGGAGGGGTCAGAGGAGTCTAGAGGGAGGTGACAGGCATCTTGAGGTGGGGGACAAAGAAGTCTGGAAGGGGACAGAAGGGACTGGAGGAGGAAAGAGGGTTCTGGAGTAGGTATCTAGAGGGGGACAGAGGGGACTGGAGTAGGTATCTAGAGGGGGACAGAGAGGTCTGCAGTAGGTATCTAGAGGGGGACAGAGGGGACTGGTAGCGACTTACTCCACTCTACCCATTGAGAACACAAGGATGCTTAGCTGGGTCAAACGTGTATGGATAAGGGGTGTCAGATAAACGGTCGGCCAACATCTAATATCTAAAGTCCATAAGTCAGAGTAATGGCCATAAGTATCCGGCAGACATGCAGAACCGTGAACAAGTCTCCCACGTCTGCACTCCGATACGTTCCGTGTATCTGGCATTGATTGAGGGGGTCTGGAACGTGTCAGTATTAGGGTTTATGGAGACTATTCCTGGTAACTTTCATGCACAATGTGTCCTAGCAGTCTTGTCCAGTCTCCTCGTCCTTGCCCCCCCCGACCCCAATCTTTATTTACTCTTAGGCGTAAAGCTTTAATCCTTGTACTGAGGACGATGAGCGGACGCCTCTGACAATCCATACCGCAGCCTCAAACAAACATTATTCTGCGTCCTCTGCTGCAGTCCCCAAGAACTGCTCTCGGCCGCGCGCCAAGATATATGCAAACAGATGCTCACTAATCCAAAATGTGTCAGATTAACCGTGCGGCCGGGACGCTCATTGTCATCTCCAGGGCAGATGAGGAGTCCGTGATGGATCTGTGAGTCACACCTGATTCATGGATCCTCCCGCTGGAATGGAGATTACGGAAACTTCTGGACTGCGACTTGTTCATGGACATTATTCTGCATCCATTACATTAACAACAAAGTCGCTGACACCGGAGCTGAGTCAGCAGGACCAATACCCACATGTGGCCATGGTTGTCAGCTGCCCCAGGTCTACAGCAAAGAAACACCACAGTATAACCATAGCCAACTTTCCACATACCCAGAATGACACAGCGTGGTGCAAATGTTTTAAGCAGGGGGTGGGTAAAATGAGGCACATAAGAATGCTTTCAGGAATTGAAGGGTTAATAGGTTTGTGGGGGTTTTTTTGTGACTGAAGAAAAGAGAAACGTAAAGGACATCAGTGTTTGGTGTGACCTTTGCCTTTTGGAGGAGGAGCCTGGAAGGGATATAGCCCTGATCTCAGCGTCATCCAGTCTGTCTGGGATGACAAGTAGAGAGAGGAGGATTGGAGCGAGCCACTATAGCTGTAAGGTGCAGGGTGCATCGCGGCACAGCACTCCAGAGAAGGGCAGCGCACATAGACAGGTGCAACGCCAGAGACTGGGGAACCCTGAGACCTAAGAAAGTGACAGCACCGGCACCTGAGACATACCTGACTGGGGACCTTTCATGTCCTCATTGATGTGCGGTATTATATACCATTAGAACACAATGGTAGTGCACCAATCTCTCCCCACTGTCAGATGGGCGGGACTTACAGCTTAGCATCATCACTGGGCTGTACAAGTCTATGGAAGAATACAGCCGGGGGATCCTTCCTTACTGCCCAGCGATGACGCTCGGAAGTAAGACCCGCCCTTTTGACAGTGGGGACATATCAGTGCCGAAACTAACACCAATATCTCCACCATACTGGGAAATCTGACAGTGCACCAAATTCAGTGTGTACTAGCGGTACAAGATACCGCACATCGATGAGGACATGAAAGTTACTTCTTAAAGAGAGTAGTGGACTGCAACCCTAAGACTAGAAAAACTGGTAAGAGACCAAGTCCTGACCACAGAGACTGGTGAGAGACCAAGTCCTGACCACAGAGACTGCTGAGAGACCAAGTCCTGACCACAGAGACTGCTGAGAGACCAAGTCCTGACCACAGAGACTGCTGAGAGACCAAGTCCTGACCACAGAGACTGGTGAGAGACCAAGTCCTGACCACAGAGACTGCTGAGAGACCAAGTCCTGACTACAGAGACTGGTGAGAGACCAAGTCCTGACCACAGAGACTGGTGAGAGACCAAGTCCTGACCACAGAGACTGCTGAGAGACCAAGTCCTGACTACAGAGACTGCTGAGAGACCAAGGTCTGACCACAGAGACTGGTGAGAGACCAAGTCCTGACCACAGAGACTGGTGAGAGACCAAGTCCTGACCACAGAGACTGCTGAGAGACCAAGTCCTGACCACAGAGACTGGTGAGAGACCAAGTCCTGACCACAGAGACTGGTGAGAGACCAAGGTCTGACCACAGAGACTGCTGAGAGACCAAGGTCTGACCACAGAGACTGGTGAGAGACCAAGTCCTGACCACAGAGACTGGTAAGAGACCAAGTCCTGACTACAGAGACTGGTGAGAGACCAAGTCCTGACCACAGAGACTGGTAAGAGACCAAGTCCTGACTACAGAGACTGGTGAGAGACCAAGTCCTGACCACAGAGACTGCTGAGAGACCAAGTCCTGACTACAGAGACTGCTGAGAGACCAAGGTCTGACCACAGAGACTGCTGAGAGACCAAGGTCTGACCACAGAGACTGCTGAGAGACCAAGTCCTGACCACAGAGACTGCAGAGAGACCAAGTCCTGACTACAGAGACTGGTGAGAGACCAAGTCCTGACCACAGAGACTGCAGAGAGACCAAGTCCTGACTACAGAGACTGGTGAGAGACCAAGTCCTGACCACAGAGACTGGTGAGAGACCAAGTCCTGACCACAGAGACTGGTAAGAGACCAAGTCCTGACTACAGAGACTGCTGAGAGACCAAGTCCTGACTACAGAGACTGCTGAGAGACCAAGGTCTGACCACAGAGACTGCTGAGAGACCAAGGTCTGACCACAGAGACTGGTGAGAGACCAAGTCCTGACCACAGAGACTGCAGAGAGACCAAGTCCTGACTACAGAGACTGGTGAGAGACCAAGTCCTGACCACAGAGACTGGTGAGAGACCAAGTCCTGACCACAGAGACTGGTAAGAGACCAAGTCCTGACTACAGAGACTGGTGAGAGACCAAGTCCTGACCACAGAGACTGGTAAGAGACCAAGTCCTGACTACAGAGACTGCTGAGAGACCAAGTCCTGACTACAGAGACTGGTGAGAGACCAAGTCCTGACTACAGAGACTGGTAAGAGACCAAGTCCTGACTACAGAGACTACAGAGACTGGTCACGAACCAAGTCCTGACTACCTGAAGTGTGTACTGAGCAATGGCCAGATGTACAAACTGCTGTAAAGATTGAAATTGCCAAAAACTGTGCCCTGTAAAGATCTGCTGTCCTAACATCTGTCCAGTTATCTTCTGTGTATGGCTGAATTATTGCACTGTCCCTGCTGTGGCCCGATACCACACAAGGCTCCAATAACCCTGCTAAGCACAAACCCCACTACCAATGTTTTACACGTACATGATGTAAAACTGTTCTGATGTTTACATAGTATGGCGCCACCTGGTGTACACCAGGTAGTGTGCACGACCAGTTGGTAAGCAGAGTGTTGGTGGACACTCAATCAGTCCCTCTCCCCGCACCCAGGTCACTAGATGTTGTTAAGCTGAGGGGTTCCTGGGCAGATTCCCGGGTGGAGCATGAACTTGCCATTTAGCAGTCATGCACAGGCTGCAGCCTAGTTGTGGAGTCATGTGGATCTGAGACACGACAACCTCTAGGTAACAGAGATTTTAGGGGACCGTAATGGGGTCTGACACCAGGCACAAGACAAATTTACAGTTCTTAGAATAAGTCTATAGGATAAGATCATTTGTTTATAGGATAAAATAAAGATGACGATGGGCACAAAAGATAGCTGCGACAATGGCGGCAGTGGTGAGCCAACAAAGAGAGGCCAGAGTCACCACGGAAGGCAGGACCTACTGGAGGAATGGTGACCAGGTGTCCCAACTCACAAGAAAGCACCTACAGCCAAATCGTGGCGACATTCCTCCAGACACAACACCATTCTAGTTCAAGGGGCTGTAACTGATATTGCAGCTTCATCTACAGGCCTTGGAGAAGGGGACAATGTGTCAGCCATGGTAAGGTAGCCATAAATACACATAGAGGGCTAAGAACAAGAGGTTGGACCAATTGATCAAGTTAAAGATTGACAATAATTAGGAATGGTGTCAGTGAATGGAATTCTATGCAGTTAGTTGCATTCTTCTTATCCACCAGCAGGGGGTGGTATTCTAATGTAGAAGCTCTGGGAATGCGTAAGAAGGCATGAGGGCTGAATTAGCTGGGCAGGGCTGGATACAGCAGCCAATGTGAGCTGTTCCTGTAGCCATCTGCTCCAAGGAGACTGAGGCGCCTGCATTTGTCAGCTCAGAAGATCAGAATCCAGTCTTGAAGGAAGTTACGGCACAGCACTCAGCATGACCTGCAACAACAAGACACAAGGTAAAAGTAACTGAAAAGTGTCCCCCTAAGAAATCAGGGGCGGGGGCCAACACTGAGACCTCCTAAGTCCTGGGCTGGAGTCCTGTGAGATGATGATGTAGACTCCGAGTCCTCCGAGGTCCTGGGTGATGATTAAACGCCGAGTCCTTCTAGAGTCTGGGGTTCAGTGTGATGTTGTAGACACTGAGACCTCTTAAGATTTGGGGCACTGTGTGACTCCTATGGTTTGGGGTCCAGTGTGATGTAGACATTGAGACGTAGGGTCTGGGGTTCAGTGTGATGTTGTAGACACTGAGACCTCCTAAGATTTGGGGTCCAGTGTGACTCCTCAGGTTTGGGGTTCAGTGTGACTCCTCAGGTTTGGGGTCCAGTGTGACTCCTCAGGTTTGGGGTACAGTGTGATGATGTAGAACTTTTCTTCAGTCTCTTTCCTTTCTTGTCCACAGGTGGGAAAGCCTTCGGCCTCCTGAAAGCGCAGCAGGAAGTGCGGTTGGACGAGGTGAACAAGGTGAGGGGCGCTGTGCACACCGGGGGGATGCTGGGATGGGATCCTGTGGATACAAGGACTAGTTCTGGTTCTAGATCTATCACTGATGTTGGTTCTAGTTCTGGGACTGTTGGGAATTATGACACTTGTGGTTCCAAAACAGTTTGGGAAATTTGGCGCTTTGCATTAGTAGTTGATGTAATACTATGATACAGGTCAGGGTGTGATACTATGATATGGTGTGATATTATATACGGTATGTTATATTGCTATAATATGGTGTGGTATGATGTAATACAATACAGTATAATATGGCATAACAGGATAAGTTATGGGTGTTATATGATATGTGATTTGCTATTGTGTGGTATAGTGTGACATTGTATAGTATATAGTATACTCAGTATATAGTATAGCTCAGCCAGGTATATTGTGTAATATGATAGATCTGTAGATTTGTGGATACGGCTACTTTTTCCTTTTCTCCCCTGACTTGCTTTTAGCCTCTGTTCATATGATAAGGAAATGGTTTCTGATTAATGGGAGCCCGAGCGGTCCAGGCCCCGGAGATCATGGGAATGGGGGTGAGCGAGTCCCCCCTGTGTGCCCGTGACCACTGCTCCAGTCACTTCTATGCGACTATGAAGCAGTGGTCACAGATGTAAACCACTAGTCACACAAACCATCCAGGGACCAATGTATCTGTATAATAACCTATAAAACTCATTAAATATACGGCGCAGCCTCAGCAGCCATCATAGTGGTGCAAAACCATAAAAGATCCCAGAGTGTGCAAATATACAAATATATAGTCAGAAATCAGCCATATAAACACAGCAGAGATGAAAGCCATGCGATACCAGGAGGACGGATGGGCCCCTACACCCGCTTCACCCCTAAACTTTGGCAGACGGCTCTACTATGTCATCTGGGTGTCTTTTACTGGTTTCGTGCTAATATTGTTGTCCACTATTACTGTAGTGTTGTTGATATGATGTGATATGTATGAGGTTAGAGGTTATATTGTACATTATGATATAATACGGTATAGTATCATGTAGTGCAGGGGCAGGGAACCTTCGGCTCTCCAGCTGCTGTGAAACTACAACTCCCAGCATGCTCCATTCACTTCCATGGGAGTTCCAAGAACAGCAGAGCAAGTATGCATGCTGGGAGTTGTAGTTTTGGAACATCTGAAGAGCCGTACGTTCCCTACCCCTGATGTAGTGCATGATGTAGTATGTTACTGATCGATCAAGGAGTCTGGCTATGGTAATGGCGCACATGCCACAGGTCTGCCACCACTGGTATAGTATATTGTACGGTATTATAGAAGACAGTTTAGCATGTTATGATATAATACAGTATAGTATAACATAGTGTATGATATAAGTTATATTATACGGTATGATATAGTACAGTGATGGGGAACCTTTTAGAGACCGAGCGCCCAAATTGCCACTAAATTATCACAAAGTGCCAACACGGCAACTTATCCTAAATACTCAGCGGATCCACAATTGTGGACAGTTATGGACATGCAAAATGCAGTGATGTGAATGGGGCTTTACAGAGCTTTCAATAATACAAACAACTTCGTACTGAGCGGTCTCTGCATCTGGTCCTTATATACAACTAATGGTCACTATTTACATGGCACAGATCTGTGTTATAGTGACTGTGCAATGTTATTACAGCCTGTACTAATATCACATCTGCTAGAAAACAGATACTGTGTGATATAAATAGTGGAGGGGCCCCCACATAGCACAATCTGCTACACAGTGGGCCCCGCACAGTATAATATACTCCACAGTGGCCCCCACACAGTACAATATACTCCACAGTGGCCCCTACACAGTATAATATACTGCACAGTGGCCCCCACACAGTATAATATACTGCACAGTGGCCCCCACACAGTATAATATACTGCACAGTAGCCCCCACACAGTACAATATACTCCACAGTGGACCCCACACAGTACAATATACTCCACAGTGGACCCCACACAGTACAATATACTCCACAGTGGCCCCCACACAGTACAATATACTCCACCGTGGCCCCCACACAGTACAATATACTCCACCGTGGCCCCCACACAGTACAATATACTCCACCGTGGCCCCCACACAGTACAATATACTCCACAGTGACCCCCACACAGTACAATATACTCCACAGTGGACCCCACACAGTACAATATACTCCACAGTGGACCCCACACAGTACAATATACTCCACAGTGGCCCCCACACAGTACAATATACTCCACCGTGGCCCCCACACAGTACAATATACTCCACAGTGGCCCCCACACAGTACAATATACTCCACAGTGACCCCCACACAGTACAATATACTCCACCGTGGCCCCCACACAGTACAATATACTCCACCGTGGCCCGCACAAGTACAATATACTCCACAGTGGCCCCCACACAGTATAATATACTCACAGTGGCCCCTACACAGTACAATATACTCCACAGTGGCCCCCACACAGTACAATATACTCCACCGTGGCCCCCACACAGTATACTATGCTCCTGTACTAACCAGCACTCCCACGAAGAGCAGTAGAACCTCTTTCTTCCACTGCAAAGCAAGCGCTGATGAATGAGGTCGCCGTGCCTGCGTCAGGGCAGAGGTCACTCTCTGCTGTCAGTATAAGCTTCAGACCTGCGGCCTACATTGACAGATTTCAGGTGTATGTGCATTTACTGGATCACTTGCTGAAGGATCTGGGACAGCCCTCCTGGATTCCCTGTTAGTGATCGATTGAGGAGCCTGGCTGGGACAATGGCGCGTACCCACAGAGATGGCTCGGAGAGCCCGGCAGGCGTGTCATAGGTTTGCCACCACTGATATAGTATGCTATATTGTATAGTATTATATAAGACAGCTTAGCATGTTATATTGTATGGTAGGATATAATACAGTATAGTATGATGTAGTGTATGATAGAATACAGTATAATTTGTTATATGGAATGATAAATAATTACAATGTATCGCTCTGGAGATCCGGCCGTTCTGCTCAGTGGATTTCCTGGGCTTGATACAACTGTAGCAGACCCTCAGCCGTGTGAGCAGGACTAGGTCTAGGATATTCCCCGTCAGAGCCAGAAAGGGTAAAGAAATAACAAAGTCTATTAGAAAGTTGCAGAACTTTTCATTATCGGATGAAGTGGCAGCACTGTAGGGGTTAACCCGGAGGAACCGGCGCATTCCTGCAGTATCTTCCTGGTGCGTAGGGATAAGGAGTGCACGTTCAAGGTCACCGTCTGGTTATATGACAGTGTGGGACACACCGTACCAGGGAAAGTTGTGGGGTTTATCAGAGGTGGGAGGAGCTGGCGGTGTGCACCTGCCCGAGGGTCCGCCCCCAGAGCTCTATCCGGACGCCGGTCGGAAAGATAACTCAAACTTTCTTATCACTGGTGATACTTTGATGTTAACGCCAAACCGTGACATCTGTCATGTGACTATACTTCGTGGTCACATGACACAATCCTAGTTATCCATAATTCTCCTATAGATAACGTTCTGAACTTTCCGGGTCCTTGTGGTTCAGTACGTCACCATTTTCGGGATCTCTACTGATGCCAGTGAATGACAACTTTGACAACAATGACAATTTTATTCAGGTTAAAACCCCCCCTGACCGAACACGTCTCAGAGCTGAGGGTTTGTTAAAGTTGTATCCGGTCTACATATCCTCATGCACATTCCCCTCCACTGACACATTGTAGCAACAGTCAAGACAAGAGAACATTGTGCTGCAGATGTGTGTGGCTCACAGAGGATTGTATAGACTGGATGTAACAACCCTCAGCGTCCTCGCCTGTCCTGGGCTCCCACATGGTGTCCATCTGCGGCCCCCTGGCCTATGACTGGGCCTGCGTGGTCACATGGGGTGCGGCGAAGCAATGGATGCCACAAGGGAGCCCAGGAGAGGTGAGGGGTGGCGAGTATCAGGGTGCATAGTTTGGGCACCTCCCCTGGGTCTGCATGTGGTATATTCTGGAGGCTGAAGAGACCCCACAGTATTAAGAGGACGTGTCAGTGATTTTAGGAAACCTCATCACGGCCTCTGACATCATCACTTCTAATTATTGATTTTCCACGTTGCCCCGCCCACAACCTCACTGGCCGCCATTTATGTACACATTATGGCAGACATATTGGTCGACACCCAGCTTTCCCAGTAACTGATGTAAAGCCTGAATAGAAAGCGAGTGACATTCCTTGTACCGCAGAGCCGTCTCTTCCTCATGATGATAAATCAGTATCGGTTACACAATGAAATGACATTTCCTCATGGCAGAGCGACCAGAAATCCAGCTTGTTAATCACAGTAATTACGGTAATTACCCCGCTATACATCCAACACAATGATTTCGGGGCAGGAGGGGCGTCGTGAACACGGGCCTGGTCCAGGGCGGGAGTGATCATGTGACAGCTCTGACCTGGACTGACCTGACCTAGATCCCTTGTAAACACATACAGTATATTATCTATCAGAGCCTATGGCCCCTCCTTCATCATTCTGAGCCTCCTGGTTCATGAATGAAATTCCAGAACTACAGTGCAGACTGTCACAGTGATCAGGGTGGGGATGTAATTCTACATTTTTGTCGATTTATAGGCCCTTAAGGACAACCCATACCAGTGCTGTGATGTCACCCAGTATAATCCCCCCACCCCAGTGACTCATACATCTGATATTAGTAAGCCGTATAGCCGCTGCGGTCCTGTGCGCTACTCGCGGCGGTGTCTAATTATAGATTATCAGCACCTATAAATCCACAGCACGCCCCCGCCCTCGCTCTGTAGTGGGGAGACGCCATGCCAATAATCACTATTGTGCCCCTCCCATCTGACAACAATCGGAAGTGACAGGGGCCGGGTCCAGAGCGCCCGAAATTCAAACACACACAGTAATGGGGCACCACAGAGTATAGCGCCCCCTTAATGCCACCATAGAGGCCTCTATACAGTCTATTGCCCCATAGTATAATGCCCCCTA
Organism: Leptodactylus fuscus; assembly: GCF_031893055.1. Lineage (NCBI taxonomy): Eukaryota > Metazoa > Chordata > Amphibia > Anura > Leptodactylidae > Leptodactylus > Leptodactylus fuscus. The sequence goes on along the minus strand of NC_134275.1, from coordinate 10,407,339 downwards.
GTGTCTCCCCACACACAATGGCACCCCTGAAAAAATAATAAAAAAATAAATACCCACCTATGCCCGTTCCCTTGGTCATCAGGTGATTTTCCTGTGGTTTGTTCCATCTGCAGGTCGTTGATGATGTCACTGATCACCCCGGACTGTGCCAAATGGCTAACACAGGGGGTTACAGCGACCCCTCCCCGCTACACAATTGTATTCATCCTCAGCAATCACGACTTCCCGCAAAAGATCTCAAGATCTCTCGCTGAAGGATTTGCTCACCCAACTTTCCCAGGATCCTGATCTGCCCAAACGTGCAGCCATATGTAAAACATCAAAGTCATGCAGAAATGCAAGACGCGGCAATTAGAAAGCCGCCATATCAGGAAATGTCCAGGCAGCCATACGGCTCGTCACCCAGCTTTCTCAGACACAGATAGGGTGTATAAATGCCCCATCAAGGTACTGCCGTAATCTAAGGCCGAGTTCACACCAGTGCTCGCTGTATGGTCAGGGTTTCTGTCCCCGACCCGCATAAAAATTGCGCAGACAAGTCCTTGTCCCTCTGTATTTTTCAGGCAGACGCCATTATAGTCTATGGGGTCACCGGGGGCCGCAGTAGCCGCTTCCCAAGCAGGGTAGCCTTTCGTTTTTTTGGGTCCCCACGCGCACCCGAAGAACGGAAAGTCGAACGCTAGCGTGAACCAGGCGTGTGGAGGTGCGTGTGTCATATTATGGTTCACAGCCTCCGCCATTGTCATCCATCTGGTGAAAACTGCGCCAAAAACATTGTGTTCATATATTTGGACTATGAAATATTATCGAATGATCAGTTACCATAGAAACAGTTTGTGGTTACGCACATGGTCTACGGATTTGAGGGTGATTGACATCGTCTTCAGGAAGGGAATGGCGGGAAAGCGTCTGTGAAGAATATTTGGGATTCCAGCTGGAGAAAGGAGCGCAGGGCACCTTATATGGAAAATGGCAGCCGGGCCAGCCAAGTGGGCCTCAAGGGGAGGAGTTATCCACAGCAACCAATCCAAGGACGCCTTTCATTTTAGAACTTACTATGAAAAAAATGAGATCTGGATTCTGATTGGTTGCTGTGGGGCCTGTGACCTCCTAGGTGGAGTCCAGGGAAAATCAGCAGTAAGCCATAGCAACCAATCAGATTCCTCCTGATACAGTCTTATCGCGAGCTGGATTCTGATTGGCTGCCAAGGACAATCACCCCAGATACAGATAGGCCTAGTTCACACGGAGTTTTTTGGTCAGGGTTTTGAGGCCGTAAACGCCTCAAAACCAGGACCAAAAAGACGGCTCCCATTGAAATCAATGGGAGCTGCGCAGGAGCTTTTTCCGGGAGCCGTTTCTTCCGCCTCCCGGAAAAAAGAAGCGAGGTGTTCATTCTTTGGCCGAGTCGCCTCGCGAGTCAGCCTGAAGACACACCCTCTTCCGGACTCGGCCCATTCATTGAGCCTGATCCGGAGGCGGGTGCGCAGCTGGAAGCCGGTGCCGTGCACCAGCTTTCAGTTCCGCAACACGTTTTATGGATCGGAACCTGAGGCAGCCTCCGCCTCAGGTTCCGATCCAAAAAACTCTGTGTGAACTAGGCCATAAAGGAACGGATGAGGATTTCCACAGCAACCAATCACAACGCTTCTTATATTTTCTTACCTGCACAGATACAATAAAATGCAAAATATGATTGGTTGTTATGTCTGAAAGGCTGGCATTGGCAACCAATCACGTTGCTTCTTACATTCTATACCCTGCACGCATACAGTGAAAGCTGGGCTGTGATTGGTCACTATGAGGGCTCCATTAGTCATGTGACATTAAAAATGGCGGCAATCCAGAATATCTTTATAAATTACTGTATGGGGCCATATTGGGGAAGATTTATGAAGACTGGCTATATATTACCGCAGTGACCAATCACAGCCCAGCTTTCATTCTGTATTCTGCTCTCGCTAAATGAAAGCTGTGCTGTGATTGGTTGTTATGGGCAACCAACTTTTAGACTGCTTTTCATAAATCTGTCCCATTGTACGACACAGATACCGCAATATGGCGGTCGCCACACCTTCCCAAAACGGTCGCCACTTGAGGGGAATGTGTCACAGATGGAGCGGCGTCCTGCAGAATTGCGCCTATATGGCGGCTCCTCACATTGCAGATTCCTTATGGGCGCTAGGAGCGCGGTTGTCCTCGCAGTCGCCGTAAATTATCAGCAAGGAATCTTAATTAGTGTCCGCGGCGGCGAGATAGAGTATAAGACTTATCTGTCCTATGCAGAGGAAAAGAAGCGAACAATCCGGTAATGTGTGAAGGCCTCGGCCGCGCCAATCCTCCGCTTATAAGGAAACACTGAAGGAAATTCTATTTTTACCTCCCGTTCTTATTTTTAGACATAGAAGAAGTGCGAAAGTTTCAGAAAAAACGTGCTGTGGTCTTAAGGTGACGAAGCCGAAACTTCAAGAAGGCTGAACCCCCACTAATGGCCGCCATTATGTCGCCCGTCATGGTCACCCATCTGTCCACACACCCAAAATGACATATAAATTAGCAATGTTATTAGTATTACGCTCCCCTAGCCCACTTCTTAGCCCGTGTCAGTCTTCACTGCAGATCTGACATTCTATTCATGAAGCTGAGAACAGATAGCGCTGTGACCGTAACCTTCTGAGAGGATGGGGGAGGGGTTTATATTGAGAAGTTTGTGCACGGATCTGAGGACATCGCAGCGTTCCCACAGCCTCGCTGTAGACCCCCGCCAGCAGCCGCCACCAGGCAAGAATAGGGGCTGTGAATAGCTGGAGTAGACAATGACGCTACTGCGTCCGAGAGACCGCTGTGCGTATTAATGTAAGCGATGAGAACAGCGCAGGAGCCAGGCTCTTCTGTCCTCGCACTTAACCCTTCACACCCCCTGACATCAGCCAGAAACAACGCGACTTCTCTACCCGAAAACGATATAGTCGCAGAAATTCACATAAATATTCCGACCTTTTTTTCCTCCTAGGAAAGCTGGGTGACTACCAATATGGCTGCCATTACCACTTCCTTAGGTAGTAACCCAGCTTTTCTAGAGCCCTGGATGGGTGATCTGTCTGGATACGTGTCCTCTGCTCATGTTCTACGGCACTTCCCCATCACGGGGCGCGGAGACATTTATTGTTATTTTGCTGGTCTCTTCTCCTGATTAAAGGGAAGTTATAAAAAGGATCCGAAATAAACAGCGTTATCTGTCCAGGCAGAGTTTAATGAGTCACTACAACCCCCATCATACAGCCGCGAGATTGTGCGCCGCTATTAAAGGGATAGCAGGCTGTACTTTCTAACCAGGAACTTGTCATAGATTTATTACAGTCGATTATAAAGATGTCTCTGATAATTCCAGATGAGCCTTCCTGACAGTTTTATAGCATCTGAAATATCAATACAGCGACTAGTCCATAGAAAGGGGGCGCTGTTGCATGTGATTCTATGGGAAAAATGGAGGTTGCTGATAAAGTGGTGAAAAAAGATACTGCAAGCGAGAAAGGATGGAATAATATTATAAGATCTCCTCCAGTCTACAATGGTTAATAATTAGAAGATGTCTTAAAGGCAAAGTCAGGATTCTTAGAGAAAATCCCTTTTTTTTTTTTCTATTTTACAGGAATTCCTGGCAGATGAGAAGTACATGGATATGGAAGACATAGAGGAAAAGCTGACGTCATGTAAAAGTAAGTGCAATCGCTGTCAACCAGGGTAGGAGCTCCGCCCCAGGGTAGAAGATCCACACTGTTACATTAGTGGGGTGTTACATTAGGTTTGGTGTTACATTAGTGGGGTGTTACATTAGGTTTGGTGTTACATTAGTGGGGTGTTACATTAGTGGAGTGTTACATTAGGTTTGGTGTTACATTAGTGGAGTGTTACATTAGGTTTGAGGTCACATTAGTGGGGTGTTACATTAGGTTTGAGGTCACATTAGTGGGGTGTTACAGTAGGTTTGATGTTATATTAGTGGGGTGTTACAGTAGGTTTGATGTTACATTAGTGGGGTGTTACAGTAGGTTTGATGTTACATTAGTGGGGTGTTACAGTAGGTTTGATGTTACATTAGTAGGGTGTTACAGTAGGTTTGATGTTACATTAGTGGGGTGTTACACTAGGTTTGATGTTACATTAGTGGGGTGTTACATTAGTGGGGTGTTACATTAGGTTTGATATTACATTAGTGGGGTGTTACAGTAGGTTTGATGTTACATTAGTGGGGTGTTACAGTAGGTTTGATGTTACATTAGTGGGGTGTTACATTAGTGGGGTGTTACATTAGGTTTGATGTTACATTAATGGGGTGTTACATTAGGTTTGATATTACATTAGTGGGGTGTTACAGTAGGTTTGATGTTACATTAGTGGGGTGTTACAGTAGGTTTGATGTTACATTAGTGGGGTGTTACAGTAGGTTTGATGTTACATTAGTGGGATGTTACATTAGGTTTGATGTTACATTAGTGGGGTGTTACATTAGGTTTGATGTTACATTAGTGGGGTGTTACAGTAGGTTTGATGTTATATTAGTGGGGTGTTACAGTAGGTTTGATGTTACATTAGTGGGGTGTTACAGTAGGTTTGATGTTACATTAGTAGGGTGTTACAGTAGGTTTGATGTTACATTAGTGGGGTGTTACACTAGGTTTGATGTTACATTAGTGGGGTGTTACATTAGGTTTGATGTTACATTAATGGGGTGTTACATTAGTGGGGTGTTACATTAGGTTTGATATTACATTAGTGGGGTGTTACATTAGGTTTGAGGTTACATTAGTGGGGTGTTACATTAGGTTTGAGGTCACATTAGTGGGGTTTTACAGTAGGTTTGATGTTACATTAGTGGGTTGTTACATTAGGTTTGATATTACATTAGTGGGGTGTTACAGTAGGTTTGATGTTACATTAGTGGGGTGTTACATTAGTGGGGTGTTACATTAGTGGGGTGTTACAGTAGGTTTGATGTTACATTAGTGGGGTGTTACAGTAGGTTTTATGTTACATTAGTGGGGTGTTACAGTAGGTTTGATGTTATATTAGTGGGGTGTTACAGTAGGTTTGATGTTACATTAGTAGGGTGTTACAGTAGGTTTGATGTTACATTAGTGGGGTGTTACACTAGGTTTGATGTTACATTAGTGGGGTGATACATTAGGTTTGATATTACATTAGTGGGGTGTTACATTAGGTTTGATGTTACATTAATGGGGTGTTACATTAGGTTTGATATTACATTAGTGGGGTGTTACATTAGGTTTGAGGTTACATTAGTGGGGTGTTACATTAGGTTTGAGGTCACATTAGTGGGGTTTTACAGTAGGTTTGATGTTACATTAGTGGGTTGTTACATTAGGTTTGATATTACATTAGTGGGGTGTTACAGTAGGTTTGATGTTACATTAGTGGGGTGTTACAGTAGGTTTGATGTTACATTAGTGGAGTGTTACATTAGGTTTGAGGTTACATTAGTGGGATGTTACATTAGGTTTGATGTTACATTAGTGGGGTGTTACATTAGTGGGGTTTTACATTAGGTTTGAGGTTACATTAGTGGGGTGTTACATTAGGTTTGGCGTTATGTTAGGAGGGGTGTATTATTAGGTTTGGCCTTACATTAGGCGGGGTATTATACGTGGTCATACACTGGCAGCCTTGACTGCTTCGGCCTCTTCTCGTGGTTTCCTCAGTGCGGTCCCACAAGGTCCCTATTGTATGAACTCCAACGCCCTGCACTGAACACTCAGCTGTTCCGCCTTATGGGGCTGCAGTGCTCGGATCCTGACAGGCAGGTCAGGGCCAGGAATCTTCAGCGTCCACTGGGGCAGGGGCGAGCGAGGCCGGACATGAGGTCCAGCAGCACAATGAGAGTCTTGTTACACATCTGCCGCCGATCACTCTCATCATCTCCTGCGGGGTGAACATGCAACATGACACTGCGGTCCTTTAGGGGGGGGGGGGTTCACATACTTCTTTTCATGTCACTGCTATTAACTTTCTAATAGACTTAGTGCTTTGATACTTCACTATTTGTAGGATCTCTGCTTGCGGTCAGTGACTAGGCGCAAGATGAGACTGTACAGACTGTATATTTCTGACCGTTGTATCCTTGTGCCGATCGCTCCTGGGGTGACTGTTTGTTACAATGTGTCAGTGCAGGTAGTGAGCGCTCAGAGGAGATGAAGCATTTCCTATCAGAAAATTCAGCTTGCTGCAAAAATATTCAGACCCTAAAACCAAGAATCCTGCAAAAATGAGGAAGTCGTGATATAAAAACCACAGCTTGTGGGTGAATTCTGCAGCATATGGGGGAGGGGGTGCTACAAGCTCAGACCCCCGACTATAGAAACAGGAAGGTGTGAATGTGACAGATACCAGAGAGCAGAGCTGCAGATATTACAGCAGTGATTCTTCTGGAGCCTCGGGGCGCGCCATTGGACTATTCTATTTAATATTGCACATGGTGATGGATATTATTACAGCTCTGTACCCGTCCCAGAAATGAGCGACACCCCGAAGAGCGGGAACTAATGTCTGGGGTGGATGTGGAATCACAAGAGTGTATGCAGGGCTGGGCGACCAAAGACAAGTCTCCTGAGGCTGCAAGGGAGAGACATGATAGGTACAGCACTGTGCAAAAGTTCTAGGCAGGTCTGGAAACAATACAGCACAGTTAGAATGCCTTCAGAAACAGAAGGGCTAGTAGTTTATTTTGTAAATGTAAATCCCCTCAATATTTGGTGAGACCTTTGCCTTTTGCCTTCTTCTCGGTACTTGTAGACAGTATTTGTGTCTAGTTTATTCTGTTGCAAGACCACAACCACCAACATCCGCAAATATGGCCTCAGTCTCAGCATCATCCAGTCTGTCTGGGATGACATGAAGAGACAGACGGATTGGAGAAAGCAACATCCACAGAAGATCTAGGCTTGGTTCTCCAAGATGGCGGCAGGAACAACCTCCCTGCCCAGTTCTACCAAAAACCAACTACAAGTGTACAGAGAAGAACTGATAGACGACAAAGGGGCAAAGGTCACACCAAATATTGATGGGGTTTACATTGATTTCTCCTTTCTTCAGTTGCAAAAAGAATGTATTAACCCTTCTATGTCTGAGAGCATTCTTACTCCTGCCTAACACTTTTGCACAGTGCTGTAAATAGTAGTGTATGAAAGGTTAATGGAGCTCTCTGGGCAGGGACTGATGTGCTATTAATTTCCATGTACAGTATGGCAGTGGCGGTGCAGCCGCGGGGCGGTGTGCGGCGGGTGTGCGGGCGCTCGCTCATTACTCGGCCTGACTGCTGACTCTGTATCCACAGGCAAACTGCTAGTAAAAATGGCAGATGTCACCGCTGATCACAATCCAGTGCAGAGAGCTGAGAGAGGAACAATGCCGAAAACTGGAGAATGAGGGCAGTAGTGTGCGCTGGGGGGGTAAAACTCTCCGGGAACAATCACTTGTAACAATGTGTCAGTGCAGGTAAAATGGGAAAATCTCCCTGGATTGTCTACATCGGTTACAATTGTAACAAACCCTCAGCTGTGAGAAGTATATCTATATCTATAGAACATGGTGAGGAGTCAGTGCCACCTACTAGTTCTCCTGGTAGGAGACGAGGCCCTGCGATACTTCCCTTCAAGGAATTGCTCAGCACGCCACTGTTCCGCTTCCCAAAAGAGATTTCACTTTCAGGCAGGCCGGGGGATTTACCAAACTGGGTCTCCGGTATAAAGTAATAGAATACACAGCATTGCCTAATAATGGAGGTGCCCCGGCCGATTACTACACAGGAGACGGCAGAGCAACAGTGCCAGGAATAGAGGAAACCACAAAGGAGAGAAGGAGTAACCTGTGTATCTAATCCCGTCATGTGTGATACTGTCTGCTATGCAGTGTATCTAATCCCGTCATGTGTGATACCGTCTGCTGAGCTGTGTATCTAATCCAGTCATGTGTGATACTGTCTGCTGAGCTGTGTATCTAATCCCATCATGTGTGATACTGTCTGCTATGTGGTGTATCTAATCCAGTCATGTGTGATACTGTCTGCTATGCGGTGTATCTAATCTCGTTATGTGTGATACTGTCTGCTGAGCTGTGTATCTAATCCAGTCATGTGTGATACTGTCTGCTATGTGGTGTATCTAATCCCGTCATGTGTGATACTGTCTGCTATGCGGTGTATCTAATCGCGTCATGTGTGATACTTTCTGCTATGCAGTGTATCTAATCCAGTCATGTGTGATACTGTCTGCTATGCGGTGTATCTAATCCCGTCCTGTGTGATACTGTCTGCTATGCGGTGTATCTAATCCCGTCATGTGTGATACTGTCTGCTATGTGGTGTATCTAATCCCGTCATGTGTGATACTGTCTGCTATGCGGTGTATCTAATCGCGTCATGTGTGATACTTTCTGCTATGCGGTGTATCTAATCCAGTCATGTGTGATACTGTCTGCTATGCGGTGTATCTAATCCCGTCCTGTGTGATACTGTCTGCTATGCGGTGTATCTAATCCCGTCCTGTGTGATACTGTCTGCTATGCGGTGTATCTAATCCTGTCATGTGTGATACTGTCTGCTATGTGGTGTATCTAATCCCGTCATGTGTGATACTGTCTACTATGTGGTGTATCTAATCCCGTCATGTGTGATACTGTCTGCTATGCGGTGTATCTAATCCAGTCATGTGTGATACTGTCTGCTATGTGGTGTATCTAATCCCGTCATGTGTGATACTGTCTACTATGTGGTGTATCTAATCCCGTCATGTGTGATACTGTCTGCTATGCGGTGTATCTAATCCCGTCATGTGTGATACTGTCTGCTATGCGGTGTATCTAATCCAGTCATGTGTGATACTGTCTGCTATGTGGTGTATCTAATCCCGTCATGTGTGATACTGTATACTATGTGGTGTATCTAATCCTGTCCGGAGTGTTTCAGCCCTGGACTCCGGCCATTATCTGTGCAGGACTCACGTATCACCAGTTATGTGGATATTAGAATCTCGCCGCCGCCGCCGCGGCTCCTCCGGGGTTTCTAATCCTTTTTTCATGTATGAGGACAGTTTTATTAGCGGATTTAATAATGTATAATTACCGCTGAGAGGAATAATAGAAGAACAATGGCGGAGAGCGGCGAGCAAAAACCGAAAGAGAGTGAAGACCAGAAAGTAAGAGGAAAATGAGACTCAACAACTGGGCGCCAAATATGAGAAAAGCGAGAGTGCTGCACCCAAAGATCTCAGTGGGGTCACTGCAATGTGAATATACATCAACCTTCCCTCTTAGGCAGGGGCGGGATTTACAAATATCTATTGAAGGCGGAGTATTCGGGGGAGGTCCCTCCTGCATCAAATTGCCTCTCATGAGGAGTCTAAGCCCCACCCCTTGCTTGTGCACTGAAACTGTACTACTACACATACAGAGCCGATCACATGACCAATCAGTGCTGACCATTTTTTACGGGTAGTGTCCCTTTAAATGTCCCAATAATTCCCCGCTCCTCTTCACTGTGTTTTCTTTTGACCGGATCAGCTTCTTGGCCTGATATAAGAGCGCCCCCTTCATTCTCCCCATGACCTCACAGGGACTGCTGCCAAATTATTCACAGCCTAGAGGAGGACGGCAGCGACAGCAGCGATGCCAACCATTGTCTGTGCGCTGCGGCACAAAATACGAGAATATTCCACAGGAATAACATGACTGGGCATTCCTGGGCGCCAGCTGATATGTCCCAGGTCACACAAGCACCCGCCCCAGGGTAATGTGACCAGAGGTGCCCCTGACTCATGACAAACCCCACTCGCCATACATAGTGCAGGAAAGCTACCGCACATAGACTACCTGCTTGGTAAGCCTGTGCTTATACAATGCAGACGATGTGGGCAAGCAATGCTGCAGTGTAAAGTATGGGGATATACTCGTACCTGGCACTCTGCTGGAGCAGGGGGTATTCTTCTGACTACCCAGATTATAACAGACAATGTATTACTCACCTGTGCTGTGATGGAGCTGAACTGCAGTGTAAAGTAAGGGGGACAGAACGGCAGAATATACCAATGTAAAAAGCAGCAGACAGTAAATATCAGCACTGAAAATAAACTTCCCCCTTAACAGTCATTAAAGGAAATGCATGAAGGCTGGGGTCAGAGGTCATAGTTGTGCTTTGAACAAGCAGAGTTGCAGTGTAAAGCAGAGGGGGGCGCAGCCTGAGCACTGTAAGAGACCAGACTCCAGGCCGATGTGAGCGCACTAAGAATCCCGAAAATGTCCGGACTCTGTATAGATGATACATAAATGACATGAGACTATCACCGGACGCCATAACTATGTGCTGACGCGGCCTCTCGTGTCGCTGCGTCCGTGGCGAGTCACCGCTCCTGTCAGTTTCGTACGACGGTCATAGCGAGGATTTCCTGCAGTGATTATTAATTTACATATTCTCGGGAATTGATGATGAAATTGTTTGCATTGTTGTGGGCGTCGCTGTATACATTGTAACCATTCAGTAATATTATGTGGGCGGAGCAAGAACACGGCACAATGTAACACAATGTTTACCTGTTGATTCATTGTATCCTCTGCTTCATCCTCATCCTCCTCCTCTCTTTGTTCTAGAAAAATTCATGGAATTTGACCTAAACGATCAAGGAGACATCGGTAAGTGACATCATCACCAGACTACGCCATGACGGCTGCCACATGACTTGTCACCCAGCTTTCTCAGACTCCAGACACTGTATACAGTGATACACGCTTGTGGATCTACCAGAAAGCTGGATGGGAGCGGCCATATTGGTTTTAGCTCCGCTATATAATTAAAACATAAGAGAAAACCAAAGTGTTTATATGAAAAAGCACCAGAAGGGAATGGATGTGCGTACCCCAATTTATAATCTCCACCCTCCCCCACCTGTTACTACTGATAACACTAGAGGGCGACTCCATAGTAATCTACTGACAACTCTTCTAGACATGATGGGACTCAAGATGATGATGGAGAAGCTCGGAGTGCCCAAAACACATCTAGAAATAAAGAAGATGATCTCAGAAGTGACCGGAGGAATCAGCGACACCATCAGCTACCGAGACTTCATCAAGATGGTGCTGGGGAAGAGATCCTTAATACTGAAGATGTAAGTGACCCCCAACGTAGGGGAGCAAATGGTGACACAAGGGGGAATGGTGGGCAGGGATAGTATAACTCATATAATACTGCCCCCTATGGAGGTCATGTGACAGGTCTAATAGTTTTGTCCTGGTCTTATAGATGATTTTGCTCTCACACCCCTCGGGGTATTTGGCAGCTGTCGCCACCTGCTGTTCGCTCCCAGCTGGGGTAATATAACTCCTGGGCTCAGTGGGACATTTAGGTTAGGTTTGGTGACAACTCTCACATTTGGCCAGTGACAGGTGCGGTTGATTTTGGGCAGCTGTTCTGCAGGGTCACATCATGGGCTCGGCTCCACATCTGCTGCTGAACACTTGTGCCTTCCATCCCACAGACATGTCACATACTCCGCACAACTCACCCTTAGAGCTGCCGCCCCACATCCGCTGCCGGTCAGAGTGGAAATTTCATCTGTTTATCCTGGAGATGAAAGAGTTAAAAATGTCAGATATTTCTAGAAGGTGCAGACAGTTCTGGACATAGTGACAACACTGCATAACATGCTCTACTCTAGTCACACCCAGAGCTGCATCCACCATTTTACTGATTCCCCTCACAGGCACTTATTTTGCTCTCAATTTAATAGTTCTGACTGTAACTCCTTGAAGCAGAATTGTGAACGCAGCTCTGGATGTGACTGGAGTCAGTACAGTGTTAGTGACATTATACGGTATGAGTGATGTGGGCGGCGGGTGTACGCTGTGACCTGGGGTTAATGGCATTCAGGCTGCGCCCGCTGCTGTGTATGGGCACCAGTGTGGAGGATGCCCGCATGGTCTCTTGGAATGTGCTGGGTCATGTGACTGATACAGAGCAGCTGGCGGCAGCTGGTGACAGCCGGGCTCCTGCATCCACCACCGAGCGGAGCCAAGTGTGCGGGTGCCAGGCCGAGGGCAGGAGCTGTGACACTCAGCTGTGCAAGCGGGAGGTGGCAGAACACAAGGCCTAAAGTCACATCCAGAGCTGCACAGCCCGTATACACCGCCTCTGTATATATAGCACAGCCCATATACACCGCCTCTGTATATATAGCACAGCCCATATACACCGCCTCTATATATATAGCACAGCCCGTATACACCGCCTCTGTATATATAGCACAGCCCATATACACCGCCTCTATATATATAGCACAGCCCGTATACACCGCCTCGGTATATATAGCAAAGCCCGTATACACCGCCTCTGTATATATAGCACAGCCCGTATACACCGCCTCTGTATATATAGCACAGCCCGTATACACCGCCTCTGTATATATAGCACAGCCCATATATACCGCCATCCGTTCAGTGCAGGATTATTGCAGTTTTGACAGACAAAACAATTTTGCCTGTTTACCTAATAAGTGACCCATCAAAGTCACGCCAGGAGGTATCCGAGCCCCACCCACAGCTTAGATACACCCAGATTCTGTACACATGCACACAGGAGACATGTATACTGGCAGACGTCCCTGTGTATAGGGCTGGGTGTCAGCTAACCCCCCCCCCCTCCAAAAAAATAATTCACATCTTACACGGTGCCCTGATTAATCCCTGAAATAACAATGGCTGCCGCCAGCTGAGCTGAACCTGTTCTACGACATGAGCCCGCACTGACATATCACTATGTGGAAAGTGTATGGAACCCCGTATACAGCGGGCACTGCCCCCCCACCCCCATATAGAACATCTATCCTGTACTGTACTTCCTCCCTGTAGCAAACCCTCAGCTGTGAGAAGTGTTCATTCTGTGCAGGGTTTCTGACACCCGGCAGGTTCTGTACATTCACTGTATAGTGTGGTCAGATGCTTCTATAGCATGATGTCTTCTCCTGTGGGGGGCGCTGTCAGCTCAGTCCGGGGGTACACAGTGAGAGGCACAGAGATGGCAAACCTAGAAATACCGGCGGTAACAATCCAGCGACGCCCACACAGCGCCGAGAACAATAGCGCCCGCAGCGAACACCGAACATACACAAAGAGCCATTTATCTACTGCCAGGACATGAGAGGAGGAGAGCAGCACGGACGGGCTTAGATACACCGCCCAGAAGAGTGTATCACACAGCATGAGATTAGATACAGCACAGACCACATATGATGATCCTAGAGAGTTCGGATATATTGTGACCGGCTGGAGGGCTCCCCTAGTGGAGGGGCTTATGTAATAAGTTGTTAAGTTGCGCCCCCTAGTTCCCTCCCACAGGGGCCCTCGGGTCCAGGTTACACAGATATATCTGAGCTATGAGGGACCTCCAGGAATCACAGCCCCTCATTGTGTCCCCGGAGATGTGGGGGAGACAGCGTCAGGTACTGCAGCGCCCCCTGTCATGCATGGTGGATCATCATATTCCTCTTGACACTCAAGGCTATATCTAACTACACCCAGCCTAATGGTCACCCAGCTTTCCCAGACACAGATAAGGGTTCAGGCACCCTCCTAACGCCAGGTTCACAGTCTTTTGGAGGGGGCTTAGAGTTGGCTAAGGTCCCCAGACTCCGCCCCTCCCAGGGCTGATGTGGCGGGTGGAGCGCAGCTGGTGACAGCAGACACCGCACAATTAGTCGCCCCCTGGAGGACTCGGGAGCAGACAAAACAGCCAAGAGCGAAATATGTCTCAAGACATCACTAGATAAGGAGGTAACCCTCTAAGGAGCGGCGCAGCGCTGACTATAGCTGTACAGGTGTAGTGTCTGTCATTAACCCCTTCACCCATCGCCCCAAACCTTTTCCTACAGGGATCACCACTCAGCTTTCCCAGAAACAGAAGCCAAGATTTTTTTTTAACCCCTTAACAAGACAACTGGTGAGATTTTGATGTTATGGTGACTTTTCTGCTGCGGGTCATTCTCTGCCATTGGGGCGGCGCAGGTATTATTATATTCTCTGCCATTGGGGCGGCGCAGGTATTATTATATTCTCTGCCATTGGGGCGGGGGCGGCGCAGGTACAGTGGGATTGTGATCTCTTCCCGCGGGTTTGGGTTTCTTATCTCTGGACAGGTTGGGGTCTGTGCGATCAGGTGACGCGGCCTCACCTTTCAGAGGATAAAGCCCCATTATGGGGGCGACACTGCAGGTTCTGTGTCCTCCAGTTACCGCTGCGGCGTGTGGGAACAGTGCGGCCCTTTGTGCGATGTCTTCCTCTATCCCCCCCCCTGTTATCAGCCATTATCTGAGGGATCAGGAGAGACCCCCTCACATGGCACCCTGCCGAAACTGCCAACAATCCGTTTTCTGTGCGTCTTGTGTCCCCCCCCCCCCCCCCTCTAGAGGCTCTTACAGCAGGAACAATCTCCTCAATGCATTCCTATGGGGGGCCCCAAAGAGACCAGTGAGAGGAGGGGGACACAGGAGAGGAGAACGGGGGGGTGGGGGGGGGACACTGCACCAGGGTAAATGGTGTCAGGGGTATAAAGAAGGGATGGAGCAGAAGAGAGGAGCGGAGACTATAGAAGCCTGAAGTCACTGCTCTCTGTTATCAGCCATGTCAGGAGAGGCCGACTGTAAGACAGGAGAATACAATCTATTACTATCTGTTATCAGCCATGTCAGGAGAGGAGAGGCCGACTGTAGGACAGGGGAATACAATCTATTACTATCTGGTATCAGCCATGTCAGGAGAGGCCGACTGTAAGACAGGAGAATACAATCTATTACTATCTGTTATCAGCCATGTCAGGAGAGGAGAGGCCGACTGTAGGACAGGAGAATACAATCTATTACTATCTGTTATCAGCCATGTCAGGAGAGGCCGACTGTAGGACAGGGGAATACAATCTATTACTATCTGTTATCAGCCATGTCAGGAGAGGAGAGGCCGACTGTAGGACAGGGGAATACAATCTATTACTATCTGTTATCAGCCATGTCAGGAGAGGCCGACTGTAGGACAGGGGAATACAATCTATTACTATCTGTTATCAGCCATGTCAGGAGAGGCCGACTGTAGTACAGGGGAATACAATCTATTACTATCTGTTATCAGCCATGTCAGGAGAGGCCGACTGTAGTACAGGGGAATACAATCTATTACTCTCTGTTATCAGGCGGTGCCGCGGTACTGTCCCCTCACTACTCAGACACCTGGTATATCACATACACAGCGGCGGTTCCTCATCTCTGACATATAACTTTGGATTATTTCTCTTTGAAGCTTCTGACTAAAGGGACAATAAACCTGAAGTCTAGAATTTATGGCATTGCTTTATAACAAGAGCGTCTGATATCGGTCACATAGGATGGAGAGGTGTCTGGAGGATCTCAGCAGTGGAGAAATGTGACATACAGGAGGGATCATGGCTGGGGGAGGGGTCTCTACATTTCAGGACACTCTCCCCACCTCCTGAATGGGCTGACATCAGGGGGTAATAGACTGCACAGGGCTCTCTGTCCACCACTCTTCGGTGTATAGACTGTGGTGCCCTCTGCTGGTGGCCGCTGGCCGTGCACTGACATTACTGCAGTTTCTTCTCTTTAGGGATTATTTTGTGTTATTTTTCATCTTTCTACGTTTGAGCTTCTCATTGAGTTTTTCTCGTCATTTCAGCCACCAGGTGGTGTCACTCGGCTCCTCTTAAAGCTCCAGTTTCCTATTTCCGTCTATTTTTGCAATGTTTATTATTTTTGTTCCTTTTTTTTCACCTTCCCCTTAATAAATAACCACATAGAGGAAATTCCAGAGGTCACAGCATCGGCCCCCTGCCCGCACTTATATCACTGCAGAATGTGAGGCTGGGGTCCCTCTATATGGGGCCTGGCACATGACCCGTCTCCACCAATCACAGCAGGAGCGGGGAGGGGTGGGGGGGCATTAAGTCATGTATATAATGTATATAGGGACATACGCAGAGGACCGGGCCCCTACAACAATAGTAACAACTATGGGGCCCCTTTTATGCTCCGCCCCTTCAATGGGCTCCAGTGATGCTGTATGGACTCTCTCTATAGAATAAATGGGGGCAGCTATAGGGGATTTCTGGCTGAGGTGGAGCCCCCTGGTGTCTGCAGTGGTGTTTGGGTGGGGGGGTTAAGTGTCCTGCACCTTCTGTGTAACATTAACCCTTTCTTTCTCTTTTCAGCATCATGATGTTTGAAGGCAAAGCCAATGAAGCCCCCCCAAAGCCTGTGGGCCCCCCACCCAAAAGAGACATCAGCAGCCTTCCATAGAACTGCAGCCCCCCAGCCCCAAGTCTGCGACCAAGAACTGTGACCAATCATGTGCCTTCAGAGTGATTGACAGGCGTCACTCTCCCCTCCCCCCCCCCGATCCTCACCCGCTCCCTAGAGCCTCCATTATTTATTACAGGGACTGTCCGGTGAAGATTTCAGCTCAGGCGCCCATCCTGTAATAACCTATAATGTTACAGAGGTGAGGGCAGCCATTGTCCCCTCCCCCATATCATATC
This sequence comes from Leptodactylus fuscus, assembly GCF_031893055.1. NCBI lineage: Eukaryota > Metazoa > Chordata > Amphibia > Anura > Leptodactylidae > Leptodactylus > Leptodactylus fuscus. The sequence goes on along the minus strand of NC_134275.1, from coordinate 10,390,739 downwards.
ACATTAGAGTGTCAGCTCCGGGGCACTGAACGCTGCCTGGACCAGTGTAATGACGCACATAACCTGATGTATATTTTGTAAAGAATTCTCTATACCATTCTGTCTCTGAGGTTTTATTTCCAGATCTCTGCTTTTTGAGCCCGACAACCTGCCCTGAACATCCAGCTGACCCGGCTGCAGGACTCGGTACAGGGTGTCAGAGCTCTATCCGGGGGCTGCACCTCAGCTCCAGTCACATCCAGAGCTGCAGTCAGAGTTCTGCTACGTGAGGCAGTGAGGACTGACACATAAGGACTGGGGGGAGGATTGTCTGCAGAGCATTGCACTGTGTCCTTGTTGTCTGCTGACTGAGGCGCGTTCTCCTGCAGATATGGAAGCAGAAGTGGGATGTGGAGTAATCGGCCAAAGTCACTTCTCCAATCTTATTATAGACGGGCGAGAAACTGCTGACGGGGTCACTCAGAGGGGGGCGTAACGGGGTCACTGCTGCATGGAGACCCAAACCAAGGAGAAAGTTGCCTTGTCCTCAAATACCCGCCTGACCCCATCTTGGGCAAAGAACTGTGCAGCTCCCCCAAACACAGCCACAGTATCCCCCCCCCCCAACACCAGCTACAGCCCCCTGAATATGGCCAGTGTCCCCCCAAAACAATCTGCAAACCCCCAATGCAGCCTGAGTGTCCTGTTACAGCCATATTGCTCCTATAATGGCCACAGAGACCCCCGGGGGCTGTCACCTGATACTGCGCCTCCTCTGTAGTGAGCGCCATCTACATACAAAGCGCTGCCAAGACACCCAGCTTTCCTACAAGCCTTCCTAATGCAGCAATATGGGAACATCTCTGGAAGGCCAAGAACATTTGCCATTCAGGACTTTGGAAAAGCTGGGTGATAACCCTTGTAGAAGTTGTAATGGCCATCACATTGGTTGCCCCCCCAGCCTTTCTGGAAGGATCTTTTGTTTACTCAAGGCCAAAATTTCTCCAGCGTCACATGACGGGGGGCCGCGTCACTTCACCATATTTTGACGCCCAGGTATTATAAAGGTGGTGGCCAGAATTCTATTCTTATACTCCAGTACCATCCAAAGCTGCATCCACAACCCTCTGGATCACTGCTCTGCACAAAGAATACTGCGCCTAGTGTGAACACGACATCTCCAGTCATGCAATGCAGCAAAGCCAGAGAGTTATCAGGCAGCCAGCAGAATTGGGAGTGCAGATTTGGATGTGATTAGAGTATAACCACATGACGAGATAAATAAGCCAAACATTGTAAAATAAAAAGCTACTTTGCGGACAGTCTGCGGCTACGGGGACCCGGGATGTGACCAAAGAGGCGCTGCGGATATTTGTGCAGTTTATAATGGATTTATTTGATAACCACGCCACCCTCTAGGTCGGTGCCATTACTAGGTCAGAACCTCCTAATAGCTGAAGCTATACATTGTGTGAGAGCGCCATCTAGTGGGGGCTGCGGAGTACTACAGGCGCTGTATTATATGACTGCGCCAAAGGAACACACACACCATGTGACCGCGCCATAGCCATCTACTGGTTATAACAGGGAACTGCAGGCACAGGTGAAATGAATGAAAGATACTGGGCAGCGAATCGTGGGCTACCCCAGCTGCTATGGGGGGGAGGGAATAGTCAGTGTACACTCCGGCCAAAATTATTAGGCAAATGGCATTTAAGAGTCATAAACAGGGGTAGGGAATGTACGGCTCTCCAGGTGTTGCAAAACTACAACTCCCAGCATGCATACTGGCTCTGCTGTTCTTGGAACTCCCATGGAAGTGAATGGAGCATGATGGGAGTTGTAGTTTCACAGCAGCTGGAGAGCCAAAGGTTCCCTACCCCTGGTCATAAAGATGGAATTTTTTGTTCTTCAGCGACACTCGCATCTGGTTTTGTGTCTCGGGCTCTTCTGATCAGTCTCAATCACTTGCGATAATTTGTTTGCCAGACGAGTCCAATTAATGGAAACTTACTTAGGCCCGGGGCAAAAATAATACCGAGGAAAAAAAACGCAGTGGAAACACATCACGTTTTATTCTGTTTTCCTGTGCAGACTTTCTTCCCCTATTACACCTACACAGAGCGCCGGCGTTTCCGCTGTTATAATGGACCTGCCGGGATTCACAAAAACACAACAACTGCAATGAGGACTTGGGATTAGCAGAATCTCATCTACTCTGCAGTAAAGATGAGCGAGTGGATTCGATCCAATACCTCCCCTCCATGGATCTGGGTGTAAAACAAAAGGCGCCAGGGTCGGTTGGAGGGGAATCAAATATTTCCCGCGTTTCTGTCTGGCATTTGACAGAGTACACCAATAACGATGCAAATGGAGGTATTCAATGGACTGCTATCCTCTCCTCTCATCTCTGCAGGTGATGTAATGTGCTGCAGGTTTTTTTGCTGCTGTGTTTTCGCTACGTGCGGCTTCAGCCTAAGAAGGATGTTCCACATAATTAAGCAGCCTCAGGAAAGAACAAGGATCTCTCCGCTGCCTAAAACCGCACTGCCCGGGACAAGGGATGAGAACACGAGATATTAAAGAAACACAGAACTGTGGTCAATGTACAGCGAGGAGATTTGTGGCCGAATCAGATCACAGATGGGTTCGTGCAGATAAAGGACAAATGCATCAGATTAAGAGAGCGGCTAAAATACTATTACAGAGCTGCAAACAGGGATGTGGAGCTGCCAGTGCAAAACTTACTAACCAGGTCTCAGAAGCAGAAGAGGAGGCCGCGGGCCGCACAACTTCATGCAGGACAAGGTCTGACAATCTCCAGGGAAGGATGGCGCCACACCTAATCTCAGCCCTATAGAGCAGGGCTCAGCAACCTTCAGCTGTTGTCAAACTACAACTCCCAGCATGCATATTGGCTCTGCTGTTCCCATGGAAGTAAATGAAGCATGCTGGGAGTTGTAGTTTCACAGCAGCCGGAGGTTACTGACCCGTTATAGAGTATCCTATGTGAGGGAGGGGCCGGTCATATGAGAACTGCAGCTCTGGAGGAGATTCTGACATCCTGCAAAGGCATTCAAGCAGAAACTATCCAAAATGTTCAATGAATGCAAGAACTGCGAAGGTGACGTCACCAAAGGTTCTGATGTCATCAGGCGCCCGGGCCTCAGTGAATGTGACGGTGCTGCAGGCTATACAATGGTCAGTTCTGTTGTGCTGAATAATTTGGAACAGGGAAAAAAAAAAAAAAAAATCTTCTCTTGGAGGTTGTTCCAATAAAGTGATTTCTGGTGTAAGGGGAGAAGATCTGACCATTAGGCGGCCATGACACCCGCACGGAGGAGAATCAGAGGGAAATACAAGGCGTCGTCTCCCCCTCCTCACTATAGGGGCTTCTGTCTACAGACCGGGTCAGGTGGGATCTCTGGGACAATACCACCGCCTAGTGGCCGCATTAGATATAACCGGTATACATAGTGACTGCCGCCACCTGCTGTCTGTATCAGGTATAACCGGTATACATAGTGACTGCCGCCACCTGCTGTCTGTATCAGGTATAACCGGTATACATAGTGACTGCCGCCACCTGCTGTCTGTATCAGGTATAACCAGTATATTTAGTGCCTGCCCCATACTCGGCTCTATGACCAGTGATATTCTCTATGTAGCAGCCAAACTTCTCCCCGCTCCCTCTACACCAACAAGCCGCCGTTACTCCTCCTGTCGGCCGGTACCGCTCTACTCTGCCGCCTCTTCGCAGCTCTGTCCGCCCGCAGCCCACAATGGTCGCACAGGTGATGACGTAGCGCTGGCCCCGCCCCTGTGTAATGGCGCTGTAGGACTTGCGATACTGTGTGTGTGAGGCGGGAATTACCGGCAGTGGATGCGGCTTCATCATGGAGGATGACACGGACGTGCCTCAGGAGAGGGAAACCAAGGTAACCGGGGCCGCGGAGTGAGTGTGTGCGGGTCACGTGTTCTGCGGGGCTGTAATCACGTTAGGTGGGCTCCTCCTATAAAGTTTCTCGGCTCCTAAGTGCAGTCACGTGACCTGCCTGAGGCCTCCACTGGTCTGATCGCCATATAATAGCCGGGAATTCACCGCCATGAGGATGTGCCAGACAGCCGGGGAGCCCACACATACCAACGTGATGTACTGACCCCTGTGGGGGGGTCACAGTGATGTCTGACCAGCCCCCAAGTGGTGCCCCGCCTACAGCAGCCTCCAAGTGTCACCCCCAGGACTGCCCCAACTACAGGGGCCCCCAAGTGTCACCCCCCCCCCCCCAGGACAGCCCCAACTACAGGAGCCTCCAAATGTCATCCCCCTCCCCCAGACAGCCCCCTACAGCGGCCCCCAAGTGTCACCCCCAGGACTGCCCCAACCACAGGGGCCCCCAAGTGTCACCCCCCCCAGGACAGCCCCAACGACAGGAGCCCCCAAGTGTCACCCCCCAGACAGCCCCCCTACAGGGGCCCCCAAGTGTCACTCCCAGGACAGCCCCAACTACAGGGGCCCCCAAGTGTCACCTCCCTACAGACAGCCCCAACTACAGGGGCCCCCAAGTGTCACTCCCAGGACAGCCCCAACTACAGGGGCCCCCAAGTGTCACCCCCCCAGGACTGCCCCCCTGCAGGAGCCCCCAAGTGTCACCCCCAGGACAGCCCCAACTACAGGAGCCCCCAAGTGTCACCCCCAGGACAGCCCCAACTACAGGGGCCCCCAAGTGTCACCCCCAGGACAGCCCCAACTACAGGGGCCCCCAAGTGTCACCCCCCCCCCCCCAGACAGCCCCCCCCCCCAGACAGCCCCCCTACAAGAGCCTCCAAGTGTCGCCCCCCCCTACAGGAGCCTCCAAGTGTCAGCCCCACCTACAGGCACTCCCGACCCTCTGGACATCCCCCCACCATCTACCAGAGCCCAAAGTTATCACCTCCAGACACACCACCACCTACAAGAGTCCTTGACTGTCCCCTAAGGATGGCCCCCCCTTAGACACCCCCGGACAGCCTCCTCTCGGTCACGTCCTGACAGCCCCACCTCCATTTGCTTTAGATTTGTGACATTAGACCTGAAGGCCTCTCTGGTTGTTTCTGCCTCTTCATTGAATAGAAACCTTCAGTTTATCCTTCCTGACCTTCCATTTCTCACAGCTGAGGGTTTGTTACAATTTAATTAATGTTATAATTTATGTGCAGTAGCGGTGTTTATCCTATCCATGTGACTACAGCGTTACCAGCCCTGACACATTGTAACAAACCATCAGCACAGCTGTGAGACGTCTTAGGCCTGGACAGGTCATCCCGCATTGTGTGCGCACATCTTTCTCCTATCCTGATCATTCCGTTACAGTGTATCAGCGCAGTCACCAGGTATTCAGTTTTCTCCGTTGTTGATCTTACAGGATTTCCAGTTCCGTCAGCTGAAGAAGACTCGAATCTTCCCTTCTCCACCCGATCTTCCCAAGGAGCGCTCTAACCTTCTGGCCGTATCCAACAAATTTGGCTTTGTGTTTGCTGGTGGGTCGACCGGTATAAACATTTATCGGACTGACGATGTTCTTATCCCAATTAAACCAGGGGAGGACCCCAATGACATCGGTAAGTGGAGGACCAGCTTCTTAAAGGGACAGTACATCATTGTAACTAATTACCTGGCAGATCAGGGGAGGAGTGGGCCGAGCACCTGGGGGAGGGGGGAGCTGAACTCTGACTCAGATCACATGATCCATTAATCTCATCCCTGGCAAGTGATCTAATACTCTCAGGGCAACCACTAAAGGAGTTTTTGGGACTGGCGGCCTCTTTATGATAGATGTCGCTATCCGATCGCCGCGGGTCTGACACTCACTGCTGTGGTCATTGGGAATAGCCCAGTGTATAAAGCTGTGCTTGTCAAAAGTCAGCAGGTGCAGTACCCTGGCATGGCCACTACTCGTTGTAAGGCGCTGTGTAGTTCCACTACACTGTGTTACTACTAGCAGTCTGATTGGTGGGGGCGCCAGACCCCCTCTATCATCCTAAATCCTGGAATACACCCCGAAGTATTTTTAGTTTACCACTATCCCCTAAATAAGAGCTCTGGATCCTTATTGATAGCATGCCAAGGCGTGTAAGTGCAGGGATCCCTGCAGGGGGCGCTCATACTCCATACTGAATCAATCCATATCTGCTGAATATTTTGCCTATCCATCCTGAGATCTTTGCGGTCTTGTAATGTTGAGGTGTATGCTACAGGCAGGGGTGAACCTGCCCTTTTCGCCGAGGCGGACGACAGAAAGCGGCCCTCCCCCCCCCCCCCCCCCCAGGAGGAGGGGGTGGAGCGGAGAGAAGGAGTGGGGTGAAGTGAAGGGGGCAGGGCTTAGCGGCGTTCGCAGGCACAGAGAGGACCTGATCTCTGCCTGAGCGTGAGGGGAGGCCCCAATCCACCGCTCGGTGCTAAGCCAGTCCAGGATAGCTTGTCCTGGACTGACTTAGGAGGAAAAACGCCGCCCTCCCTGGGGCCCTGGCATAGCGCCGCCTGAAGCGGTCGCTTCAGGTCGCCTCATGAGAGGTGCGGCGCTGGTACAGGGTCCTCATAACCGGGGCAGAGGGATCCATGTTGTCTTATGAGTCTAATAAAGTTTTTCTTGTTGCACAGTGGCGGCTCCTCCTGGGATTGTAGTCCCCACGATGCATCCTGTACACCACGTGGCCCTGAGCTCTGATGACCTCACCCTGTCCGTCTGCACATCATCCAGTGACCGAGGCGCCCATGTCTTCTTCTATGACGTGCGCACACTTGTGGGTGAGGTAGGCTTATACACCCCCCTCCCCCCGATAAGACGCCGATAACTTGTTCTAAGGCAAACTGCAACTCTCAAGCTCTTGTAAAACTACAACTCCCATCATGCCCAGACAGCCATAGATTGCAGATCACTGGTCTACTGATCTGTCTGGTGATGTAGTCATCTTCTCTATTGCAGTCCAAGCAGCCGAAAGAAGCCTTCACCTCCCAGCCGCTCTCCAGGGACGCCGGCAGCTTCATCACAGACCTGAAATGGAATCCTGTCATGTTCAACCTGGTGGCCGTGTGTCTGAGTGATGGAAGCATCTCCGTCTACGAGGTCACAAACCACGTGCGATTGTACGCCAACCTGCCGGCCACACTGGGTGTGACATGTGGTGAGTGACAATGAGGTCGCATCCAGAAAGTGGAGTCATGGAAAGTTCTAGATCTAATTCTAATCTCTCTCCTTACAGTTTGCTGGAGCCCAAAAGGGAAACAACTGGCTGTGGGCAAACAGAATGGTACAGTGGTGCAATACGTCCCGGTGAGCCCTTTATAATGTCCTGCACTACACTCCAGAGCTGCGCTCACTATTCTGCTGGTACAGTCACTGTGCACATACATTACATTACTTATCCTGTATTATACTCCAGAGCTGCGCTCACTATTCTGCTGGTGCAGTCACTGTGTACATACATTACATTACTTATCCTGTATTATACTCCAGAGCTGCGCTCACTATTCTGCTGGTGCAGTCACTGTGTACATACATTACATTACTTATCCTGTATTATACTCCAGAGCTGCGCTCACTATTCTGCTGGTGCAGTCACTGTGTACATACATTACATTACTTATCCTGTATTATACTCCAGAGCTGCGCTCACTATTCTGCTGGTACAGTCACTGTGTACATACATTACATTACTTATTCTGCATTATATTCCAGAGCTGCGCTCACTATTGTGCTGGTGCAGTCACTGTGTACATACATTACTTATCCTGTATTATACTCCAGAGCTGCGCTCACTATTCTGCTGGTGCAGTCACTGTGTACATACATTACATTACTTATCCTGTATTATGCTGCAGAGCTGCGCTCACTATTCTGCTGGTGCAGTCACTGTGTACATACATTACATTACTTATCCTGTATTATACTCCAGAGCTGCGCTCACTATTCTGCTGGTACAGTCACTGTGTACATACAATACATTACTTATCCTGTATTATACTCCAGAGCTGCGCTCACTATTCTGCTGACTATACTGGGCACTACATGTGTGACTGAGTTGTGTTTGCTTTGTCCAGACCCTGGAGGAGAGGAAGGTGATCCCCTGCCCCTCGTTTTATGAGTCGGACCCTGTGAAAGGTAATACCTGTGTGTCATGGGGTAGTTGGGGCATTGTCTCAGTAACCTCTCTTTTATAGTGCACAATTACCACTCTGATAGACCCAATGCGTCTCACAGCTGAGGGTCTGTTACAATTGTACTGAGTGCCTGGGTTGATTTTCATTGTTTCGTGTGGTTTCAGTGCTGGACATCCTGTGGATCAGCACTTACGTCTTCGCTGTGGTTTACGCCGCTGCTGACGGATCTTTGGAGACTTCGCCCCAGCTGGTCATGGTTCTGCTTCCGGTGAGTGCATTGACCAATGTGTCTGCATACATTATACATAGATCTCCAGACAGCAGGACGCTTAAAGGGTGTCATGGCCGCCACCATGCAGCAATATGTGGTGGGGGTGTCATGGACCTGTGTGCAGCGCCCCTTGTGGTTTTGTTTTGTAAATAACTTTTCCATTATACCACAGAAAAAGGAAGACAAGCGCGGAGAGCGATTACTGAACTTCACGGAGACCTGTTACAGCAGCTCCAGCGAGCGGCAGCATCACTTCTTCATGAATTACATCGATGACTGGTGAGCGGGCGGTGCTGTGCCCGGGGTGCCACCTGCCGTGCGGGCAGAGTCCTGGCTAAGGAGCCATCACTAACGCATCTCTTTGCTTCTCAGGGAAATCCTTCTCGGGGCTTCGGCAGCTTCCATAGAAGTCAGTGTGATCGCCAGGCCGCCGGATCAGGTATGGGTATGGGTATATCTCCTGTATTGTGTCTGCATGGTTACAGACTACAAACTAATCCCTGTAGTCTGCTCCTGCTGTCAGGTGTTAGTTTCTCTGCCCCCTGCTGGGTATGGGGAGTAGCACATGACTTGAGGGTCACATTACTGATTTGCATAGGAGCTGTAGACACTAAAGTTGCTTTGTCTTTTATTTTGGAGCAATGGGGCAAAATCGATTGTAAAAAAATATCCACACCCTATTAGTAGTATGGAGCGCCCTCTAGGGTCATAGAGGAGGTGCTGCACTTTACCCATCTACCTGTTCCCCTTGCAGAGTCTGTGGGAGTTGTGGTTACTGGAGGACTCGAGCCGAGCAGAGCTGCCTGTGACTGATAACAGCGAGGACACGCTGCCCATGGGGGTTGTGGTCTCCTACACCAGCCAGCTCAACGTGTTTATCAGTAGGTACCACCCTGTCCTGTGCAGCCATCTGGGCACTACGATACCATACGTGCTGTGTGGGCGCCGTTCAGTGGAAGGTCGTAAGGTTACAATGGCTGCAATCAAAAACCACTACAGGGGAGGGGGTGCCCGCAGTAAGGAAGGACCACCCTAGATAAAGCAAAGAGCAGATGGGCAGGGGAAGCAAATAGGTTTTTTTAAAATGTAGATTGTGGGCGCCATATAGAGCCCCATATAGAGCTCACAGTCTACAATAGTCCCTATCAGTATGTCTTTGAAGTATGGGAAGAAATGCACACAAACACGGGGAGAACATACAAACTCCTTGCAGATGTTGTCCTTGGCAGGATACGAATCCAGGGCTGCAAGGCTGCAGTACTAACCACTGAGCCACCGTGTTGCCCTAGCAAATAGTTACTGATTCCATCTCAGTGATTCAACCCCAGGGGGCGCTGTCCCCTACCCTTCTAGCCTAGATTTCAGGAGAGGAGTGTGCTGATCTTATAGAGGGGGTCACAGGGTGAGAGTTACATCGTGGGAGGAGCAGGGTCCCCAGCAGCACAGAGTATTTCAGGAGAGGGGTGTTCTGATCTTATAGGGAGGGTCCCATACTAGGGGTTACATAGTGTAAGTATTGGGGTCTCCAGCAGTAGAGCACAGGGGCGGGCAGTACTCACTTTGCTCTCTGTTTCCCATGTGCAGGTGAAGAGAAGATCCTTCCGCCCTCCCCGGTCCTTCTCCTGCTCTCCACAGATGGCGTCCTTTGTCCTTTTCACATGGTCAATGAAACCCCCGGAGCAAAATCTGTAACTGTGAAACCGGAGCGTGTCCCTATGGAAGGAGAGCGACCAATCACAGCTGCGGGTATTGGTATGTAAAGACGCCCCTGACTATAAGACACGTCTAGGATCTGCCATTGCTTTATGACTGGTGTGGTAATCCTGAGAATGAAGCCCCCTGCACACAGGTGAATATGTCCATCAATATGATATCCTGACCCGGTCCCAGAGATCAGGACTCCCTGCAGCCTGGTGATCTATCCTATACTATATACAGTACCTGACAGTCACCATGTGATACAAGGAGTCTCATTCTGTGGAACACAAAGTAGTCCAAGAAATGTGGCAGCCTACCGTCTGCCTGTGTGCATGGGGCCTAACAGTCTTTTCCTATGCAAGGACACCCTGTCCGCCTGCTGTACAGGGGGCTGGAGCATAGCTATAGTCCCTGCACGGTTAGCTGACCAGGGCTTCTGTGTAGGGAAAGCGTTGAAGGATACACTGGAAATATCTTCTCCCAGCAGTACACAAGGATTTGTGAATATCCCATTAACTCTGCATTTTATAGTCTTATGTTTTGCATCCTCTCCTGGTGCTGGATTAACCCCGACACCAGGCGGCCATGTGACCTAATCAATTGTGTCCTTGTTGTGTTTGCAGCGCACAGTTTCACCGCCCCTGGACCTGCCGCAGCTGTTGCTAGCCCTCCTCAACCTGGTGCATTTATTGGCAATGTTACTAACACACCCCTTGTCGGGTTCCTGGGAAAACCTACGGCTCCGGCCCTCGGCCTTCCGACAAAACCTCAAGCTCCTGTTTTCGGCATGCCTGCTGCTATGACCTCTGCAAAACCTCAGTCTACCGCAGCTCCTGTTTTTGGCCTGTCTGCCGCTAGTGGCCCTGCAAAACCCCAACCTGCCGGTGCTCCAGTTTTTGGCCTGCCTACTGCTTCTGCAAAACCTCAGTCTGCTGCACCCCTTGCTTTCAGCCTGCCTGCCGCTAGTGGCTCTCCTAAACCTCAGCCCACTACAGCTGCTGTTTTTGGCCTGCCTGCCACTAATACCTCTGCAAAGCCTCAGCCCACTGCCCCTCCAGTTTTTGGCCTGCCTACTGCTAATATCGCTGCAAAACCTCAAGCCTCTGCTGCTCCGGTTTTTGGCCTGCCTGCTGCCAATGTGTCTGCTAAACCTCAGACTACTGCCCCTGCTTTCGCTGATGCCTCTGTGAAGCCGCCTGCGGCGGCCTCCTCGTTCAGCTTCACTGCAGCCAGTCTCTCTGGGAAGCCTCAGCCCTCTCCTGCTTTCAGCCTGTCCTCCACCGGCGCTGCTACTAACCCTCAGGCTCCCTCCTTTGGTTTCGGCGCAACTGCTTCAAGTTTTTCTTTCAATCCTCAAGACAATTCTTCATTTGCAGGCAAACCTCAGCCTTCTCCTGCTTTCAGCGTCCCTGCCACTAGCCTTCCTATAGCCGCACCGTCCAGCTCCTCTCCTTCCTTGTTTGGTACTTCAGCCGGGACTCCAAGCTTTGGCAAGCCTGCGGGGGCGCCGGTGTCTTCTTTTAGCTTGGAGACGGGGGGAGGCGCTTTTGAAGCTGCAACGTCAAAGCCGGAAATTGTCAGTAGTTCTACCCAAGCTGCAGATTCAGGTGTCCAGCCAGTGGCGCCATCTATCAGAGTGAACCTGAAAGACAAGTACGTGCTGTTACACACAAGCCGAAGTGTTGTCTATTGGGCACTACCAACTATTTGTGTATGTGTGGTTAGCGCCAACCCTAAGTGCCCGCAGTAAGGTGCCACATTCATTGCACCATCTTTTATACCAGTTTTAGCAAAGAAACATCTTTTTGCTAATGTTTGTGTAAATCAAATTCTCCAGAGTTGGAGGGATCAGACAGTGTCTCTCACACACACACACACACACACACACACACACACACACACACACACACACACACACACACACACCCCCCCCTACCGACTGGTACCTTATTAAATAGGCAGAGCGCTCTCAAATCCTAGCTGTATAGTCCTCAGCACCCGATCTGCCCTGATAAGGGGGAGCTGAGTACATTGAGATCATGAGTAAGCCATATGACATGAGGTATTGACTCCCTCCTCTAGATCACCAAGGACATGAGTATTGACCCCACTACTGCCCTAGACCAACAGGGTCACATCCATTTAACCCCACCACTACTTTAGATCAGCAGGGATGCGTGCATTAACCCCTATACTACCCCAGACCACCAGGGATGTGAGCTTTATTTCCTATACTACCCCAGGGATACATGAATTAACCTTTCTTTTGCTCTAGACCACTGATTTATTTGATGTGTAGTTTTTGCTCTTTGCTCCACTTTACACTGGACTTATCTTTCCTTGGTTGCTCAGATTTGGTGCAGTAGACTCTCCTCAGCCGAAGCCAAGCTTTGGCCCAAGCACGACAGGATTTCCTTCCACCCCTCAAGCAAAGACCACAGCTCCATCAGGGCCAGGCAGCATTGTCATCCCCACACCATCCCAGTCCATGGGGACTCCCAGCAGACCGTTCTCAGATGGTAAATCCTGCCACATTATTCCGGACCCTCGCTAGCTGGACCACAGTGTTATATGGAGGATGGGCTCATGTGTTCTCTTACCTTACAGTCTCACAGTCATCACAGATCGGCCCAACCCCAGCAGGAACCCAGAAGGCAGCCCGAGTCTTACCAGGGGCGGCAAAGCCAACACCACCTCAGGTAATGGGGTAATAACATGTCCATGACTGTACTGTGCCCCTTCCCCAAACACAAATGGCTGATAACAGATAATAACAGAGACTTGTTAGGAATATTTCCTTATTTCTTTCAGGCTGCAGTCAGTGGATCATTTGATAAAGCTGCGGACAGTAAAGATCCCATTCACAATGGAATAAAGGAGGAGGTGCGTAGATGAGGGGGATGATTTGAGGCTTTTATGTGTCACGTGCCTCTTTACCTCTGACCTTCTGTCTGTTTGGGGGCAGATTGCTCACTTTCAGAAGGAGTTGGATGACCTGAAGATGCGGACGGCTAAAGCTTGCTTCACTGTAGGAACAGCGGAGGAGATGAGGCAGCTGAGGACGGATTCTGACAATCACCATGAATTTCTTGTGGAAATCCAGGACACCACAAAGGTAGCAGTGGAGAAACGAAAGTCAGCTCTGGAGAGAATGCTGCAGTCCTAGTGGTGTAGTCCTATGAGCGCTGTGACCACAGCATGACCCTAGTATTTCTTTTTTGCTGTAGTCACTTCACGGAGACATTGGCTGCTTAAAAACCACCGTCCTGGAGGGATTGGCCAACGTTGAGAATTCGAAAGAGCAGAAGGAGCGGCTGAGTGATCCCGTATACCGCCGTCTGCTGTATAAGAAGCCGCTGGACCCCAGGAGCGAGGGGCAGATGCAGGTAAATCTGTGGAGGATGGGGCTGACACCCGGTCACCATACGACCCCGGCGCACATGACACTCGCCCTTCTTTTTTCTGCAGGACATCCGCAGACTCCATCAGTACGTGAAGTCTGAAGTGCAAGGTGTGAGCGACGTCCTGGACCTAGAGTGGGACCGCTTTGTGGAGTCGAAGAAAAAGCAAAAGTAAGTAGTAGTGATGGGGGGGGGGGAAGGGGTCCAGGAATAGGAATACAGGACTGACTCCGCACCTGTCTTTGTGTGCATTGCATCTCCTCTTTACTGAAGTGAATGAAACTGAGCTGCAATACCAAACACAGCCTGTGGACAGTGGTGGCGCTGTGTGGGTTTACCACAAGGCACAGACGGTGACTTATGACCTTTGTGACGTCTTTACTGATTGTACGCTGTCTCTAGGGGGTACACAGTCTCGGACCGTGAGACGCTGTTTAACACCCTGGCCAATAATCGAGAAATCATCAACCAGCAGCGGCAGCGTCTTAACCAGCTGATGGAGAGTCTGTACCGGCTGCGTCTCTACAATTGCACCTCTCAGTGGACGAGTGAAGAGTCCAGCAACCACAGGTAAGGAGCCACAAGCCGCTGGACACGAATACCTGCCGGTACTGCCCTCCATATCCGATCTGTGCTCATGTTCTGCTTCTTTACAGCAACGATGAGGTGGAAAGTCTACAGGACACGTTGTCTAAGACGACCATAGATACCACGATCAAGCCGACACCAAAACCGACACGTAAGTGCTAAGCAGTGGCAGAACGTTGTGGTGTGTCAGACTGTCATGGCGTCTCCTGTGACACCTCCGCCTTACTAACTGGTTTTCACTGTTCTGCAGCAAAGTTGTCGCCAGTGAAGCAGAATCAGCTCAGAAACTTCCTCACAAAGCGGAAAATGCCTCCAGTGCGGTCGCTGGCTCCAGGTACGGGCGACTACAGGACCTTCCATCTGTAGAATGTGGTCCTGGGTGCTCCTCCGGTCAGGATTGGGGATGGGCAGTGTACCCCTGTGCCCCCTCACAACCCCTTATGTGACGTTGCTTCTTTCCCGTCTGTATTTTAGCCAACCTCTCCCGCTCCTCGTTCCTGAACCCCAGTTACATAGAGGACCTGGACGATGTCTCCTCTTCATCTTCCCTATCGGAGGCCGCAGATAGTCAGAGGAGGTTCTTAGAACCACAGCAAGAACCAGTCGCACAAAACAGACAGGAGACTCCACCGCCAGACCCTTCCCCCGTCCGTCCTGCGCGCCACGCACCCATAAGCCGCACTGTATCCGTACAGCCAGGATTTGGGACCCCAGCTCCCCAATTTGGAAAGGTTCCCCCTGGCTCTGGCCCCATCACCAGCACTCGTAAGTATCTAGTGATTATATACTATATACACTGGCGTATAAATAATACATTCTGAAAGCTCAGCCTCTGAATCCTGTGCAGCTGCCGTATCTGTGCCGACAATGAGGGCAATCCCACCAGGAGCGGACAGCACAATGTTGGCTACCAAGACTGTCAAACATGGAGCTCCTACTATCCCCGCCACACAAGCCGCAGCCGCCGCCGCTATGAGGAGGCAGCAGATAACTAGCCTAGTAACAGGTAACCTGAACCAGCGACATGAGTATACACCCCGAGCTCGGGCCTTGTTCCTGACCAATACTTGTGGCTTTATCCAGGAGCCGCACTCACTGAATCCACCCTGCAAACCGTTCCCAAAGTCGTGAATGTGAAAGAGCTGAAAGGAAACGGGCCCGGACCGAACGTAATGTTAGTTATGGCGTAAGTGACTTCACATACAGCTGATGCAAAGAGCCGGCCTCATTCTTATAAAGGTGGTGGTGGGGTGATCCCTGGCCCAAAAATAGGGGGCAGATTCAGCAGTTGTTTGAAATTCCTGATCCAACATTTACATGGTTGTCATCCAACTGGATGGCCGGTTATGTGGCACGTGGACAGGCCGGCGCTGCCGTAGCTGTATCACTGACTTGTCTTGTTTACCCCTTCAGGCCCACCGCCCCGCAGACATCTGTCCAGGCTAATAACCAAGCACTGAGCAAGGTGGCAGCAGTCCAGGCCAAGCAGGTACCAAACCGGCAACTTCTCCATTGTGTTACTATGGGAATATTTGATGCCCCTGGTGCAGGCTAGTGACTGGTCATACAGGGCTGAATGCTGTCATGGCTGTCATTGGGTTTCCTTTATGACACTTGTTTCCTCCCAGGTTCCTCTGCCTGGGACATTGAAGGCTGCTCCTGCCCCATCCAGCACCCCCCAGCCAGGACCAGTGATGGCACCCAGTAAGGGCACAGGTAAACTTCTCTATGATGGCTCTTTGTTTCTTTAGTGCACAGACCATTACCAGAGCTGTGCCTCCATGGTGACAGACTACATCCATCTCTGTGTAGTCTGATCCTGCAGTCCTTTACTACCCCACGTCTAACCTAGAGCCTGAAGGTGGTGGAGTAATCCTAGAGACACATCGCTCTGCACCAGGCCTGTAAATCCGTTTGCTTTAGATCATATGCTTCTATAACCTAGTTGCAATAGTATACACACCCTTATAAGATCGCAGCACCTTGATAATCTGATGCTCGGACAACGTCTCACTTGTTGTATGTTGCAGGACCTGCGGCCCCCCCACCATCCAGTATGGCAGCCGTCGCACCGGGCAACAAGGCCTTTCAGTTTTCTTCTTCCAGGTTTGTGTATTTTCAGCCTCTTATTACTACATTTTGGGGAGTGGCTGGAGCTGATCCCTGATCATTGTAGTCGCTGCTGTCCAGGAACAATCCGTGTTTGGCAGATGATCAGCCGCCCGTGGCGTGTACACCGCTCTGCTGCTGCCTTACTGTGTGTCCACATATAGGGGCACTCCTGTTCCTGGTCCCAGAGCGTTGTACTTTACCTCACCCGTGAATTATTAATATTATTAATTGCCGGTCGTCTTGCCTTTTAGTGTTTTCTCCTCTGGACCTGCCCCCGCTGCCACATCTGCCCCTTCTGCAACTTTTGGAAGCCTCGTCCCAGGTAACCTCCCTGTACATAGAAACGCTCTGCAGCTTTGTGTTTGTGTCTGCTTGCTTATGGAGAATGTTTTCTGCAGAGACTTCCTCTCTGCTCGCACAGCTGATGGTTTGTTACACTGTGCAATAAATCCCTACCTGTGTGAACACAACCCTACACTGAGACTATTGGCTGCACAGATACATTGTAACAAGTTATCAGCTACAAATCATTTTGTGTCCATTTCCATGAATTGTTTGCAGCCACTACTGTAGTACCGCAGGTGCCGACTTAATTGAGGATTAAGAGTTCTTGGCAATGAAAGGGTTAGGCCGATCTTGTGAAGGGTTGGCATAATGTTAGGGTAAGCCATCATTTTATGATCAGTGGGAGCCGGACCGCCGAGACCTCCACCAATCCTGAGGATGGAGGGGTGATTAGCTGGATGGCGCTGACTGCAGTTCCTTGCACAGCTAGGGGGCGCCACTGTGCAGCATAAAAGGGACGCAGTGCTAGACCAGTGAGCTGTAGTTTGCAGGTTTTGGCGTTATTATAGCCTGGCCTAGTTGGTATTCTGCTAGTTCTGGTTTCCCAGGTTTGACCCTCTTTAGTCAAAGCTGAGCTGACAGATTGGGAGTTACAGCAGTCGCGGCCCCCCCTAGTGGACATTGTGACATATCCTTTCATCTAACTATGTGAACAGGCTGGGGTCACGCATATGGTCACTCCTGTACCACAGATGGGGGGGGGGGGGGGGGAGTAATGAATTGTAGGTCACTGTACAGTGTGAATACACCACCATCTGACTGATGAATGAATATCTGGTTTCAGGGAAGGATCCTCATCAGCCTTCAGGTTTCATGGTCGCTCCTGGGAACAAGGCCGTGTTTGCAGCTGGATCTGAAACGTCTGCCCCGTTCCTGTCTTTTATGCCGCCATCTTCCTCGTCATCTGCTGACCCTGGCAATGCTGTTAAATCTCCCTCTGCCCCGTCACCAACCCCTGTCCTACAAGGTAAGTCTTCCAGTCTGAAGGATTGTGCATCCTAGAAATTATCATCACCGGGATATTCATTGCTTGTCTTTGACATTTCAGCCAAGGACACAACCCAGCCTGCAAACTTCATGAGCGGAGCAGGACTGAAGCAGCAGCTTGTCTCTCCCCCAGATCTGTCGGCTTCCATCTTGTCTGTTATGCCGCCATCTTCTGCTCCTGCTGATTCCTCCACTAGTTCTAAGCCAGCACCAGCTCAAGTACCCAGCTCCGTGTCTGCACCCTCAGTCCTGTCCCCTGCAGGGGAGACTTTAGGAAGTTTCTCTGGACTCCGAGTTGGTCAAGTTGAGGACGCATCCAAAGCCGCCACATTGGCATTACAAGTTAAAGCACAAGGTGGCAGCTCTGTGGTCCCGTCTACAAAGCCTGGTGATTCAGCTTCAACTACAACCACGGGCAATGCTTCATCCATGCTGTTTAATGCCCCGGGATTGGTTGGCATGTTTAACCCAGGTACCACCAAGCCGAGCTTCTCTTTCGCAGCCCCTGCCAGCTCAGCCCCTCCAGCCAGCACCGCACCCTCAGCTCTTCAGGCCTCACCTGCGTTTGGTTTCTTGCCTGCCATAACCTCAACCCAAACCCCCACAGCTCCAATCCCTGTATCCTCTGCAGCCCCCAGCTTATTTGGTGCAGATGTTAGACAGTCAGCGGCACCAGAAAAATCCGTTCCTGACTCCACAGCTCCATCACAATTACAAGCACTTTTGGCTCAGCCGACAGAGGGGAGTAAAGAACCCGCACCGAGTCCTGCATTTGTCAGCGCCGTGTCCGCACCTTCGGCTGTGGCCTCTGCAGCTCCGACACCTGCTGCGGATACTAAGACATTAACTGCTCCAATATCAACCTTTCCAGCTACCATAAACTTAGGTCAGAATGCTGCCGCCCCTTCCACAGCCGCAGTGCTTAGTCCTCTGGCGCCTCCTGCAAACACAGGTTTACCTTCTCAAACGCCAGGGTTAGTCACTACGACCACGACAGGCCCACCCAGCACACAGATCTCCTCTGGCGCAGGGTCCACCACCACTCCAGGTTCTGCCTTTGTCCAGCCATCAGCAGTTTCTACAGCAACAGCAGCAACCCCAGTCTTTGGTCAGGCCCCGGCAGCGCCTTCAGGCCCTCTTCTGTTTGGTCAGCAGAGCGGCGGCTCATCCAGCACATTGGGGCCTAGCGCCCCTGGCTCTGCTTTTGGCTCTACAGGATTTGGGGTGACAGAAGGAAGTAGCATCTTTGGACAGCCCACATTTTCTCAGACGGGATCTTTCTGGAAAGCAGCTCCTGGATCTTCTAATAACTTTTCCTTCAAGCCTTCGAGCTTTGGGTCACAGCCAATCTTTGGCCAGACTCCGACCTCTACGGCTGTAGTTAGTAGCAGCAGTGGAGGGCTATTCGGGAGCTCTACCAATACAAGTAGTGCAAGCACATTCTCCTTTGGACAGCAGGCCGGCAGCAGCAGCACCTCCACGGCTGGAGGGGGTCTCTTTGGGCAGGGCAGCACTCCAGGGTTTGGACAGAGCCCCTCCACCTTTGTTCAGGGTACACCGGCCTTCGGCAGTGCAAGTTCCTCTGCAACAACTACGACATCGTCTTCAGTGTTCGGCTTTGGGCAGCCGGCAGGTGAGAGGTCACTACATGAGCATCACTCTCTTCTCTATACACTCTGAGGAAACGCTAATTTGAGCCTTTTTTTTTGTCCCTATCAGGTTTCCCCCCAAGTTCTTCTGGGTCTGTATTTGGCCAGTCACAGAACCCCAGCTCCGGGGTCTTCGGACAGGTACTGATGGGTCGCTACTTCTTCATTTATCTGTTTTGCAGCCTTTGTGCCATAAATGTACAGCACATGGTCCTGGGGTAAAAATCGGTGCCGCTGTATATGTTTGGTGCAGCTTTAATGCCCCTGTTCCCATGATGTCAGACCTGACCTGACCACTACACAGAGGATGGCGCTGTGTTTGTTCAGCAGTCTTCTACTCCTATATCAGGATCTGTCTGCTCCTTGCCATGGCCGGGGACTCAGTAACAATCCTTCTGTAAAGTCCATCCCTTTTTCTTGTGTCCAGCAGCCCTCGGCGTCCTCCGGCGGCAGCCTCTTTGGTGCCAGCAGCACTGCTAGCGGTGGCGGAGGCTTCTTCAGTGGTCTTGGAGGCAAACCCAGTCAAGAAGCGGCTAACAAGAATCCTTTTGGCTCCTCTGGTGCGGCGTTCAGCGCCTCGGGCTCTAACAGTGAGTAGCGGCCTGATCTTGGGTTATTCACGGTCTGAAGTCGCTATTGCGGGCGGTTTAGGTCGTTGTTCTGACTTGTTTCCTCGATCTCGCAGACTCCAGCAGCCTGTTTGGTAACAGCGGTGCCAAGTCCTTTGGCTTTGGTGGCGGCAACTCCACATTCGGGGATCAGAAGGCTTCAGGGACCTTCAGTGCTGGAGGAAGCGTGGCCTCCCAGGGATTCGGGTTTACCAGTCCCACCAAAACAGGTAATGCAGCATCTGGGTTGAGGGTGTAGCCAAACACACATGGCTCTCGCACCGCACCCAGGCACATGACTTGGCCGCTGGTCATTCTGAATCTCTGCACGGTTGCTGACCACTGCTTCCCAGAATTTTACACTATGATTTGGCTAAATCTGGCAGAATTTGGGACTCTGCTGGTTCCTGAATTCTTCCCATTTCTCTCTGTGCTTTCTAGTAATGTCTCAGCCCCTTGCTGCTCCTCCTCCCCTCTCACAGCATGCTGTGTAGCTCACAGTGGAGGGAGAGGTGCTGCAGCTGCATCCCCATCTACCAAGTCAGGAATACAGTCAAGTGTGTGTATATATATTTATATATATCAGCATGTCCTGATTTGTGCCCAGACTAAGGGAACAATTTGGGCTTTTCCCCATAAGGGTCTGATGACTTCTAGTTCTGTATAAGTCCTTCATGATGGCTCCAGCTCTGTGCAGATTTTCTTCAGGGTCTGTAAGACTTCGTGGGACGGCTCCATAGTGACGGTCAGTGCCTGGGTGTCATTAGCAGAGCAGTCATGTAGTGCACACTGAGGCGTGGTGACAGTCGCAGAGGCGGTGTCGTGCCATTGTGTGGTGCCACAGATCATGGGCATTGCGTTAAATTTCCATGGTGTGGTTCTGCTGGACAGTCGGGAGATGGACCGTGTTGTTCCTCCCCATTGCCCCCAATGTGGCATCCATGATTAGCTGTAGTTTTTGGAGTGGTTTGTCGCACCTCTCAGGCTATGTGCGCTCCCTCATTGTATCACTGTACATGGCTTCCTCCGTTATCTGTTCCCCTACATTATAGTTTATGAGCATTGTAGGGAATGTGGCGGCATCCTTTACCCTATTTGGGGGAGGTGGGGTCTAGTCCTTACTTAATGACCTCGTCCTCATTTGGGCCCCTCCCCTTAGTAAACCCCTTGTAGTTTCTAATCGTTCTGCCTTTGCTCGGCCCCGCTGAGCCCACTGCAGTGTAAAGCATCAGGGCCATATTGGACAGTATGGGAAATCTCGCTGTCATTAAGTTCTCGTCAAAGGCTAAAAATCCTGTTCTCACCTAATCCTTTTCACAGCTGAGGGTTTGTTACAGTTCTGTCCAGTGCACACGTCTGTTTCCTGTCCTGATATTTAGTTGCGCTGGGTCAGTCTGGAGTCCAGAGGATTGTCTAGAACTGCAGCAAACCATCAGCTGTGATAAGTCATAAGCCTGTTCACATGCACTGATGGCTGATTGTGACGTTGAGGTGGTTCTGGACGGTAAGAGACGCTGCCCCCGTGCCCGGTGCAGACTGATCCCCTCCACATAAGATAATGGATGCTGCCGCCCCCCTGTTGTGCAGGGCCAGTCATGGTTGTGTCATCCCCCGCTCCATGGCGCTTGGCTGTGACGTTGTGCTCTAGGCCCGGCCTTGTATACTGTGTCTTGCCTGCATTGTTACTGTCACTACCTTGCATGTGATGTATATTCCCTTGTCTCTCCCTTTTTTTTTTTTCTTGCCCCTGTTTTGCTCAGGTGGGTTCGGCGCTGCTCCGGTGTTCGGCAGCCCTCCAACCTTTGGGGGATCCCCTGGTTTTGGAGGGGCGCCAGCATTCGGCACAGCCCAAAGCTTTACTAGCCCTCTGGGCTCGACTAGTGGCAAAGTGTTCGGGGAAGGTACCGCAGCCGCCAACACTGGAGGATTCGGGTAAGAACGGATTTTACTATTTTGCCTTCCATAAAACTGTAGAGCTGTGCGGTGTTAACTGGGGAGGGGGTTACAAGCCTGTGTTACCTGCAGTCCTATGTAACAGCACAGATATAACACAATGGACATTTATAGCTGCAGTCCTATGTAAAATGACATGTGAGTCTCATCTTGTCTACATGCTATGTCTCATACAGTGCTAGTGACATTAGGGACCGTTCACAGTAACTTAAAGGGGTTGTCCATGTTCTGAAGATAATGCCGGGGGAGGGGGATCAATTATAGAATATTGGCATACCTGTGCGCCATTACTGTGTCGCACTATGATTTAAAGGAGTTGTCCACGATCTGAAGATACCTGATACTGTTGTCCTATCCACAGGTTACATCATCAGTATCAGATCGTTCGGGGTCCTCTACATACTAGGTATACGGCTGGAGTGTATGGGGGTGGGGCTGGAGTTCCTGGTGCCATCACTCCAGTATACAGACCAGAAGCTGTATACAGTATACAGAGCTCCGTATACTGCTTGGAACTGCCATGGACTGAAATAAGAGCAGGGATGCTTCCAGCCGTATACCTAGTATGTGGAGGCCGCATCAGCTGATCAGCGTTGGACCCTAAACAGTCTGATACCAATGGCTTATCCCGTGGATATGACATCCATATCGGTTCTCTTCAGATCCTGGACATCCCCTTTAAGTCATAGTTTGGCACCGTAATGGTGCACAAGCACGGCACTATTCTATAACTCATCACTAGCTATGGTGGTTGGGGTCCTGGGTATTTAACCCCTTACATCCCACAGTCAGGTCTTCTCCCCCCCCCTCCCCATTTGGAAGAAGTGCTTCAGTGGCATGGCAAAGTCCCAAAGTGAGGCCAATAGATCAATCTTGGTTAAAAAAAAAAAAAGTGGTCTAAAAGACTTAAAGGGGTTGTCCGCTCACTTACGATGAGACGAGTCACCCCTTATCTATAACTTGGCCCCACTGATCACAAGGGGTGAGGGGTCCTCCAGATTGACTGGTTAGAAATGCGTGAGGTGCAGCACTCAGCAGCTGACTACTGACTGGTCACCAGCGATCCTCCTGTCTGACCCTCCCCCCATTTACAGGTTTGGAAGCGGTGGCGGCGGCGGCAGCAGCAGCGGCACAACATTTGGCAGCCTAGCCAATCAGAACACCCCGTCCTTTGGCGCCCTGTCCCAGCAGCCCACTGGCTTTGGCGGTCAGAATAGTGGCTTTGGGTTTGGTTCCGGTAACAGCGGAGCTGCGCCTGGGACCCCCGGAGGTAAGTCATCCGTCACACAAAAGCTTTTGTCAGTGCCATGTGTCACCTGCTGAGAGTAACCGGGTCTTTGTGCTTTGCAGGTTTCTCATTTGGCTCCACAAACCAGCAGTAAGTATGTGAACCTGCCGCACTGACCTGCTGTCAGACTGACATGTGATGTCCTATTGGGCGGCGCACATTGGCGCTTTACTCAATGCGTTACCCAGCATTTGCCGTGATTGCAGCAGCAGGTGGAGGTAGCGGTGGTGCAGACTGCCGCCTCCTCCCCGCCGCCTGTTGCGCCTGCTCTTCTCACCGCTTTGTTTGCCATTTCACAGGTCCTCATCAGCATTCGGGGGCGGCTGGAGGGGCTGAGAGGAGGGCGACGCACCAGATGAAGAGGAATCTTTTGCTTGTGCTCTCTTTTGCAGTGGGTCACTTATATCTATAGCCGCCATCTAGCGCCCCCTGTCGTATATTTGGATGTGTTTTACCGCACTGTTCTTTGTCAGTCAATAAATTTGTCTGCTTTTGGATTTGTCACATTTTACTTTGTCAGTTTTTATTGGTATTGTAATGTGTGAGCACTGTCATAGCGCCCCCTATGGCAGCACATTCTGCATCACTGGGCATTGCTGACCAGACATCACATAACCCCCTGCACAACAGTGCTCATCACCCGAGCCTCAGACCGCTGTGTCTGTCAGAGGACCCTTTATATTTAAAGGGATTGCTCCATTCTTCTTCTCAGACCACTGCCACCCTGTCCATTGATCACATGACCAGTCTTATTCAGATGAGCAGAATTGAGCTGCAATACCAAGCACAGCCACTATACGGTTTATGGCGCTGTCCTTGGGAAATAGTTGAGAGGCCGCAGCAATCAATATCCGAGGCCCGGACACCTCCTTTCAGCCCAATCCCTGTCTCCAGTGAGATAAGGGTCTATTTTTAGGCCCCCATCACCCCCTGCCTAGTACTTGCACATGCTATGTGGCACTGCTAGGTTGTGTAGTGGCCTGAGGCCTGGATCAATGCGAATATCTGACATGTAAATCTAATAGCAGCAGTGGCATGCTATATCTATCCAGCACAGGCCATGTACTGTGCAGTCTACTGCCCCCTGGTGTCAGCCTCCTGAGTCCTGGCCTTTACACAATGTGAGGGGGAGGATGTTGGCGGAGCTCAGGGTTATGGTGGGAATGATGGAAGTCTGCACAATGGTGACCATGGGGACTGAACAGGATTACACATTGCTTTAAGTCACATACAACTTTCAGTGAGCTGTCAGGGATGAATGTGAGCAGCAGTCACTGGCAAGGATGGGGGTGGTATAAGGAGGCGGAGCATTATATAGAGATTTAAAGGGGTTATCCAGGGCACGGAAACATGGCAGCACCACAATAGTCCACAGCTTGTGTGTGGTGTTACACTTCAAACAGATGAACAGAACTCCCAGACATAACTATTGGTAAGCGTGTTACTGGAGGACGACAGCCATGTTTTTCTGATCATAGACAATCCCTTTAAATCCCTGTGTTATGCCCCACCCCCAGAATATTGCATCGGTCTGACTGTACAGGGTAAAGGAAGGGGTTAATTCCCAGCCGAGCCTCTGCTGCCAGGGAAATGTGTGTCATCCCAGCCCCCTGATGAGGAGTTACGAGCCGCTCGCTCGATATCTGTTTATTAGCGGCGTCCTCGGATTACTTATCGGGTTTAATCAGCACGTACGCTGCAGCAGGACAAGGACGCACACAATGCCCTTGCAGCGGCGTCTGAGGCTGCGCCATTATCACCATGTAGGGGAAACGTTCCGTGTCTGGACTCGTTACGCTCAGCGGCACAAACTGCAGTGCTGACTGCGCCCTGCGAGGTGAAAACCTGCACCAAAAATCTATCACGTGTCGTTGTGAAAATTTGTCTGCCCCATCGGCTGCTGTCCTGAATGGGTTAAAAACATCAATGGTTTACGGTATTTGGTGCGGTTCTGGTCCCTGCGAGATGTCATGTGACAGTAAAAGCCACGGTGCAGAGGTGTCGGCTCTCATCACTAAGTTGTTACCTGTTGCTGCTGCCATCTTGCCCCGGCCCTGCTGCGGTTGTTGTGTTTTCGCCGCCGCTCAGCTGGTAATGAGGTTGCGATACCAAAGTCTGCAAAACAACAAAACATCTGTCGCGGATTTCACTTCCTGATTTTCTGATCACATGACTCATCACTTATTTACCTTCACATTGTTTGTTGTGCAAGTGCCAAAAAGTGCAAAGAGCAAGAAAGTCTCACCAGGACAAGCGGCGCGGGCGCAGAACGTACTCTGCCCCCATCAATGTCATGCCACCGCCACTAGAGGCAGCGACGAGGCACGAGGCATCAGGAGCCTCTCTGCACTACAATGCCCTGGCCTGCCTGTGATTGCTCAGATCATTATTAACCCTACGATTACTGCATTCAGCAAGGCGCCCCCTCCCCCCATGACCAGCACTGCCGGTCTGGGGTCTGCTATCTGTCACAGCGGCCAATCCGAGCCAGCCGCCGCCGAATATAAATAGACGGTCTAATTTTGTGGTGGGCGAGTAACAAGAGAATCAGCTCAGCAGTGACACCCAGGGGGCGCCGCAGCCAACACCGCACCCCAAATATGTCCTTGACACAGCAACTGTTCATAGACATGAAAATGTAGCACCATGACCAGGCTTAGATACACAAATCAGCTGATGGATAAGATTAGATACACAGCTCAGCAGTCAGTACCACACACCATAGGATTAGATACACAGCTCAGTATACAGTATCACACAGGATAGGATTAGATACACAGCTCAGCAGACTGTATCACACAGGACAGGATTAGATACACAGCTCAGCAGTATCACACAGAATAGGATTAGATACACAGCTCAGTATACAGTATCACACAGGATAGGATTAGATACACAGCTCAGCAGTATCACACAGAATAGGATTAGATACACAGCTCAGCAGTCAGTATCACACATGATAGGATTAGATACACAGCTCAGCAGACAGTATCACACAGGATAGGATTAGATACAGAGCTCAGCAGTATCACACAGGATAGGATTAGATACAGCTCAGCAGACAGTATCACACAGGATAGGATTAGATACACAGCTCAGCAGACAGTATCACACAGGATAGGATTAGATACACAGCTCAGTATACAGTATCACACAGGATAGGATTAGATACACAGCTCAGTATACAGTATCACACAGGATAGGATTAGATACACAGCTCAGTATACAGTATCACACAGGATAGGATTAGATACACAGCTCAGCAGACAGTATCACACAGGATAGGATTAGATACACAGCTCAGCAGACTGTATCACACAGGATAGGATTAGATACACATCTCAGCAGACTATCACACAGGATAGGATTAGATACACAGCTCAGTATCACACAGGATAGGATTAGATACACCGGTCAGTATACAGTATCACACAGGATAGGATTAGATACACAGCTCAGTATACAGTATCACACAGGATAGGATTAGATACACAGCTCAGTATACAGTATCACACAGGATAGGATTAGATACATAGCTCAGCAGTCAGTATCACACAGGATAGGATTAGATACACAGCTCAGTATACTGTATCACACAGGATAGGATTAGATACACAGCTCAGTATACAGTATCACACATGATAGGATTAGATACACAGCTCAGTATACAGTATCACACAGGATAGGATTAGATACACAGCTCAGTATACAGTATCACACAGGATAGGATTAGATACACAGCTCAGCAGTCAGTATCACACAGGATAGGATTAGATACACAGCTCAGCAGTATCACACAGGATAGGATTAGATACACAGCTCAGCAGTCAGTATCACACAGGATAGGATTAGATACAGCTCAGTATACAGTATCACACAGGATAGGATTAGATACACAGCTCAGTATACAGTATCACACAGGATAGGATTAGATACACAGCTCAGTATACAGTATCACACAGGATAGGATTAGATACACAGCTCAGCAGTCAGTATCACACAGGATAGGATTAGATACACAGCTCAGTATACAGTATCACACAGGATAGGATTAGATACACAGCTCAGCAGTCAGTATCACACAGGATAGGATTAGATACAGCTCAGTATACAGTATCACACAGGATAGGATTAGATACACAGCTCAGCAGTCAGTATCACACAGGATAGGATTAGATACACAGCTCAGCAGACAGTATCACACAGGATAGGATTAGATACACAGCTCAGCAGTCAGTATGATGGATGACAGGCTGAGATACAGGATTAGATACTCTGCCTTCCTCAGGTCTTCCTGAATAACAAATGAAAAAAGTAAAGACACAAAATGGAGATTTTCAAACTAACCAATCAGATCTCTCCTTACATTGTCATCTTGTACCTGAGGAAACCGTATCTACAACCTGCATGCTGATTGGCTGCTATGAGACAGCCTTGTCATCCATAGCAACCAATCAGAATGCAGCTTCCATACCCTCTAAACAGATTAGTCAATGAAAGCTGTGCTCTGATTGGTTGCTATGGACAGCATCATCCTTAGTAACCAGAGACATGGTGGGCCCTTAGTCTTCCCCACAACCTGGTCCATGAGTCACACACAGCAGCAGCGGTGTCACAGAGACCGCATGGTGTAAGAATAAAATGCTAGCATTACAGTGAACACTGACACACTGGCTGCTCAGCATTATTACACATTATTATACCATTCAGGCTCTGTGGAAAGCTGGGTTATGACCCAATAACAGCCTTTTACCTCGTCATTTTAATAAATTACATTTTTTTTAGAAGTGAAAACCATGAAATTGAATCATTTTACAGATCCTGTCACCTCGTGACAAGGACACGAACCTGCTCCCTCCAAAATATCTGCCAGTTTGAAGCCCTCAGAGCAGCGCTCCGCAACTTTACACACTACTGCTCCCAGCAAGCTCAAGCTGTCCCAGCACACTAGGAGTTGTAGTATCCCAACACACAAACCCAACATGGGACAACGGTTGTAATGGCGGTAATGGCGGCCATAGTGTGTTGACCCAGCTTTCCCAGAAACAGATATGACTATGATATAGCACGAATGACAGAAGACATCCCATTGTGTGGGTTGACAGTTTACAAAAACGCTTCCAATAATCAGAGGATTCCTCTGGGGGGCGCTCATGAGTTTCTTAAGAAGTTTTTATTTGTACCATAATTCTCATTTTTTTTTAAGAAAAAAAGCAGCTGCAATGATAAAGGGACATGGAGGCAATGCCCTGCAAAGCTCGCCCGTCCCCTACTATCTATGGACTAGAAGACCCCTGAGATTCGCCTAGCAACAAAGCCACATTGTACGCCCGATACCTCACAATCAGTAATGCCCACCTCATACCATGACCTCATAGCTTGGCTCACATTAAGCCCAACTCATACCTCAGCTTAAGGAAATACCACCTGACACTTAAGATTCAATAACGGCCACCTCAACCCTTGGCTTCCATAATGGTCACGGTCACCTCACACCTTAGCCTCAAGAATTCCCACTTCATACCTCTTGGCTTCCAGAAAGGCCACTTCATACCGTAGCTTCAATAAAGGCCACCGTACACCAGCTCCGATAATGGACACCTTATACTTTGGCTCCAATAATGGCCACCTCATACCACTACCTCATACCTTGGCTTCCATAAGGCTTAGCTCATAACTCTCTCAATTTCAATAGTTTCCACCTCATACCTCGGCTTCAGTAATGGCCACCTCACACCTTGGTTCCAGTAAAGTCCACCTCATATCTTGGATGCAATAATGGCCACCTCATACCTCAGCTCCAGTAAAGTCCACTTCATATCTGGGCTTCCAGAATGGCCACCTCACACCTCGGCTTCAGTAATGGCCACCTCACACCTCAGCTTCCAGAATGGCCACCTCACACCTCGGCTTCCATAATGGCCACCTCACACCTCAGCTTCCAGAATGGCCACCTCACACCTCGGCTTCAGTAATGGCCACCTCACACCTCGGCTTGCATAATGGCCACCTCATACCTCGGTTTCCATAATGGCCACCTCACACCTCAGCTTCCATAATGGCCACCTCACACCTCGGTCCATAATGGCCACCTCACACCTCGGCTTCCATAATGGCCACCTCACACCTCGGCTTCAGTAATGGCCACCTCACACCTTGGTTTCTATAAAGCCCACCTCATACTATATCTACACCAAAGCCTACTCTGATACCTGAGCTTCTACACAGTTTACCCCATACCTCGGCTTTAATAAGTCCACCATTTTTAAACAAAGGCAACCATCACATGTAGTGCCTCTTAGGGGGTAGAGGGGTTGAGGATCTTTTGGCAACTTTTTGACAATGAGAACATTTGTGAAGATCAAAGTCAAGAAAAAGTCATAAATAACACAGAAGAATGAAAAATCGGAATCTCCGGACAATATCCTGGACGTCATGAAAAATTGAGGACCATATGTCCAACCTGACATGAAAGGAGCAGTGCAGCGGGCAGACCGGGCGGTTCGCATGAAGGTGCTCGATAAAAGCTGGTTGAGGGTCTACTGAAATTGCCCTTAAAAACCATCTTGAATGTCTATATCGGTGGTGTGATGACGTCATTGTGTCCTATATCAAGGTTCATCAGCATAAAATGACACAGTGACGCCCCAAGACCTGAATGAGAGGACAGCAGGATCTCGGACGATGTTTTTGGTTGTTACATCATTACTTCTTTATTAGCAGCTATTGCCTGGTTTGCCGGGTTCACCGACGTTTTGGGGGTATCACCACCACGGCTGGTTTGTTCTTGGGCCTCCACATCAGCACCTGAGCGTCATTGGCGTTCGGCTTCACCAGTGCACTTGGAGGTATCGGCTCATTTTTGTCGAGGACTCTTGGCTGTTCCTGTGCAAAAGGTTCCTGTAGTTTGGCTCGTTGTCCCAATAGTGAGGTCGGCTTGACCTCGATCTCCAGTTTCATCCTCCACTTGATGGTGTGCAGAATAACCAAGTCACCGCTGGTCATGTTGATGGCCACCAGCCAAGTGGTAAAACTTTGGTCCCTCTGGATGCCAGTCAGCATAGGCACATTGGAGTCGCTAACAGGCACTGCCCACGTCACACTTGGGTAGAAGTTATCATTCATACTGACGGTAAACTTGGTGTCCCGCTTGGTGGGGCCAGTAACAGTGCAGGTCTCGGTTGTATTGCCATACCAGGGGTAGTTGACGCCGTCCGAGTCACTGATGGCGGGGATTTTACCATTCACAAGGTCCGGAAGTTCCCAACTAGACCTGAGGATGAGAACAAAAAGAGTGAGAGGAGGTGAACTGGAGACCTCTTATATCCCTTGTGATGGGGTCACATGACCACAAGTAACACAACAATATACTTAAAGGACTTGTCCAGTTTTTGTCAGTCAAACTTAAAGGGGTTCTTCGATTCTACAAAAACTTTTGGTTTATACAAAGTGTGTAATTCTCGGCACCCTGCCGATCAGAAGGTCTTGAGCTGCAATACCAGCTACTACTCACAGCTGAAGGTTTGTTACAATTGTATTCTCCACCAGGCCGCACATGTTCATGTAGCTTTTGCTTTCTTAACCAAAAACAGAAGTGGAGACTAAATAGAGGAGAAGTAAAAAGGAAAAGGGACTTCTCAGTTTTGACTTTAAAAAAAAACAAAAAACTGCACTATCGGCAAATACACTCGAGACCGAAAAAAACTGAAAAACACCACCTGGCCTGGCCCTCGTCATACTTGTGGGGAGACAAATGTATGAAACCAACGTCTGAGCCGCTGCTCATCTCTCCAACCGACCCCGCCAGATATTTGGATAATCAAATGTCAAATGTGTACAGGGGCCAAAACTGCGCTGATCCCAAACACAATCTGATTAGGAGCTTTAATACTAACTACAGCTGACCGGAGAGAGGTCATCGCCACCCCTGTGCCCTTGTACAGCTGCATCCAAGGGCTCCGCGGATAAAGATATTCTGTAATAACCAGGTTTTTAGTATGTATATTATTAAGAAATCTCCCAGCATTCCCTGCGGCTTCAGAAGAGATTTGCATTCTAGGAAGCGACATCTTTGCACCAGGCTCTGTACTGCCATATCATCCGGAAAAACTAATTTCCTCCAGATTGCTGACAGTTTCCCATGGCAACTATGACAAACACAATTAGTTACAAACTGAAAAATTATGTAAAAACTAATCAGGGAAATTCTAGGGAAAGTTTAAACTTACACCTCCAAATTAGACGTGGGCTGTCAAGTGGAAAGTCACCTTAACGAGGTCTTTTGATCACCACCGCCTAATTGAGCTCTGTCCATACTTCAACAGGTGCCATACCACTGATTCCGGCATCGTTGGAATTTGTATTCTAGCCCCCACCGTTCCTGAGCAATTAGCAAAGTTTTGGAACATGAACTGGTAACTAGACTCCCAGATGTCAAGTGGGTGATGTCAGGGAGGAGCAGGTGAGTGGGTGTGACTCACAGCTCCAATCAGAGATAAGACTCACACCCCCTTAACTGCTCCTCCCTCACATCACCCTCTTGTCATTAGGGCGTCTGGTTACAAGATCAGGCACCAAAACTACCAGCGCTGATTGCTCAGGAACGGTGGGGGCTAGAGAAAAAATTCCAACTGCAGTGAAATCAGTGAAGCAGCAGCTATTAAAGGATGAAGAGGAGTTGGTGGAGATGGTGAAAGGCCCCAAAATCTTTAAGTTAAACAGAGTATCTCAGACAAGACTGGGAGGTGGAGGAGAGAGCACTGGGTGACTGAGTGACTGGGTGACAATGCACAGCTTCATAGTCTCCAAATTGAACGATCAGGATTATTATTTATGGTTACAGTAGGAAGTAAAGCTCCGGGGCACAAACTGCAGCTGTATGTGAAATACCGACAGAACATCCAGTGACTGTCTGCGTCACTCTATGCCCTCCCATGTTCCTAGCATGCTTATTGCGAGAGTGCAGGAGCGGTCTCGCACACATCAGGGCGGTCTACTTCGTTGGATCGCTCTCACATGTGCACTTTATCTCTCTGTGAACTTCCTGCCGTATCAAAGGCGGATTCTGTGCCATTCTGCACTTTTTTCTCGCCCCCGGCCGGTCTTCCTGTGCGGCTGCATCTAGGACACTTCCGTAGACAGACACATCTTCCTCTTGTAAGAAACATAACTTGAGGAGACCACAACAGGATCTTTGAGCGCAGGATTCGGCAGCTGCGATGGGTACAGGGGATGGTGGAGGCTCATCTATGTATTGTATGAATGGGGTCAGTAAGGAGAAGAGGAGATGAAGGTGATGTCCTAGTCTAGAGCAGGCGAGAAGAAGCCTGAACTGTATAGCATGTATTATCACAAGGCTGCACTACTGAGACATTCTGATGACATCATATCCAAACCAGCAAATGTATTGATGCCACCAATACGTCAATACCGAAGACAGGTAGGATAAGGGCATTGATGCAGATGGTGATTTGGTTCCACACAAGGTACTCAAAGACCAGAAAACCCCACAATGTCATCATAGTCTCAGTAGTGCAGCCTCAGGCAATGGGCCTGTAACGTCAAACAATCATTTCCCAGGACTGAAGACAGATAACACAAAGCGGTTCTCACACCATTACACTAAAGGAACTTTATCTCCTTTCTTCTGGATTGGGCCTCATGTCCTTTTCCACCAGATAACCCCTGACACAGACAAAACATAGAAGGTGCCGGATGGAGCTCGCAACGTGACTCACACAAAACACAATCAAAAATATTCCCTTTATCTCCACGTCCTGGAAGTTCAAAAATAGCCGTGAAGTGCACAATGGCAGGGAAGTGCGGGAGACCCCTGAAATCAGTAGTGATCTCTGCTGGAAAGGAAGCCATCATGGAATTTCCACCAGGAAACCAGATCTGCAGGTATCTAGTGCCGGGCCTGACACTGCGGTGAACCGCGACCTTACACCAGGTCAGAGAAGACGCTGCAGAATTTTCCGTGAAGTGGCAGATATATCAGGGTTCGTGGAGAGATAGAGGGGTGTCTGGGGTGTAGATAGAACTACTAGAAGAAACATAGGTCACTAAATTGATACTGAAACTATTTGGGTGCACACAAAGGTCCTGTGGTGAGCATTAAATTATTAGGGGTCAATGTGGAGCATCTTACAGAATTTATAGGATATGCATAAGGTCAGCAAAGTGCAAATGGGTTACTGGGGTGCAGATAGTATTACTGGGGTGACACCAAAGGTGTGGACATGGCATTGGTGGGCTGACTGGGGGGCCACTGCGATGCCTCCTTATTCTCCCCTGTCTCCGACCTGTCTTAGCACAAAACTTTGCTCCTTCACAAGAAGACATCAGTCACTGTTACCCTTATAGATTAAGTGGGGCACAAGGACAAATGACGTGTCCCCAAATCACTGACCACAAAAAGTCTAAATATGGATATTCTACAATGTCAGGAGAAGGTTATTGAGATGACAGTATGATACATTACAGGGGCGCACACAGGGGTGACCAGGTACAGACAGGCATGGGGTTGCTGGACAGGGTGTGGTGCCCATTGCGGTGCCCGCCTCATCCTCCCCTGCCTGGTCTCCGCTCTCGGACTTGTCTTACAAGGTCTTAACCGGCGACCTCGCTCCTTCACATCAGTCATTTTTAATATCCCCATAGACTACCCCGCACTCCATGAAACATTACACCGCGTCTCGCACAAGGAGAAATGAAAGTGTCGCCAAAAATGCCGACTGTAGGAAGATTGAAGATGAATATTTTACAACGTCTTGGAAGGTTGAGAAAAAAATAAATTCCCAGAATAAGCAGCTTCCTCTATGGAGGAGATGATGAGAACACGATCCTGAGGATTCGGCCCCCAGTGCTCGCTCATATATTGATCACGTATAATAAGGGCGAGGATATGAACATGAGAAGAACCTTCAATGTCACTGATGTAACCTGTTGTGGAACTACAAGATGCAGCAAGCCCGGCAGCCATTGCTAAGGAGACAGGTTATAAGACCATCCTCTATTTAATCTCACTGTCATTTCCTACTCATAAAGCGTTGTCACAGCTCCGCCCCTTTTATTCATACGTTTAGATATTCTTTAGTGGAATTAAAGGGTAATTCCACCCAAATATGTTCCCAACTACAACCCCCAGTGTAATGTTTTGGGTGGAGGTATCATTTCAGATAGATTTTAGGTGGTGGGACCCTGCGCTTACATCCTGTGCACCACATCCTGCTGGGGCGTGAGCTTACAATTCACAGACAGGAAGCAGTTGTCGGACGCAAGGTCACTTCCTGGATCGGAGATTGGGCTGATAATACGTTAACTCCACCCATGCACGAAATTCAGCCTGTACCCCCTAGAAGTCACTCAGCTTTCTGAGACCCCTGAGTACTAACCTGAGTGATAACCTATAATGGCGGCCATATTTGTTGTCACCCTGTAAACAACTGTAACACTGTGTATAAGGTTAGAATAGCCAATATGGCGGTGAGGCGACCCCAGGCCGCAGCGCACACTTACATTCCCAGGTCGCCATAGTGGTTGTAGAACTCCATGTGGTTACAGGCCTGGATCCAGCCCACTCTCCACGACTCCTTGCCAGAGATCGGAGGCACTAGTACTTGGGCGCTGGCTCGGAAGTGTGGCGTCCTGTATCGGAGGACTACGCTGGAGGACTCGTCGATGCTGGTGGGGGTGGAGTCAATGGATGCTTTGACGTCCAGCACGGCGATGGACTCTCTGAAGACTTTGGGTTTGCAGCTTAGGCTATGGATGCACCCCATAGTATTCAACACCAGGGCAATCTCTAGCAGGCTCAGGCAGTCCTGGGGGCGACGACGCATGAAGACCTGCGCGGTTCTCCTGCCCGCTCCCTGCAGGGCTCGGCCGGGTGACACCTCGTCCCGATGGCTGTAGTTCAGATGGTAAATTTCTTTTGCTATATCCATAGAGATGGAGTGAGGAGCATCTCAGGGCTGCGAATCGTGGCGCGGTCGCTGACTCTGCCTCCCAGGTACCTGCAATGAAGAATATTCCACTTATAGCCAATGGACTGGCAGCAAGCAGAGATACTGAAAATGCTGCAAAATTGTCTGCACAGTAAACTGGACACCATAGGGGTAGTGGCCCAGCTTTAATGCACCCTGAATGCAGAGATGTATACAGCTACATGCCCCTACTCATTCTCCTGCATTGCCCGTGGTAGTGTCAGTCTTCACTGGAGCTCTGGCATTCTATTCAGGAGTCAGATGTATTTATAACCTGCCATAAGACTTACTGATATGCAGATATTCTGGGGCGGAAGAAGAACTGCTGATGGTTTCTACTGCCGGATTTGGCATCAAAGCGGCATCAACATGAGCGCCAGCCAGTCCTGACATACGGCGCGATCACACGGAATCCTAAATGAAAGAACGTCAGCCCCCGACCATGAATCGTCCTGTCAGACGACAAGCAAAGGAACCGAGACTTTCATATCTGATGTTAAAGTGACAGAGTAATAAATGGCAATAAACCATAGACATCTTATAGCCATCTGGTATATCTGCTTCTGGGAAAGCTGGGTGGCAACTACTACACAAGCCAGAACAACTACTACAAAGGATGTCATCCAGCTTTTCCACAGTCCAGAGAGTTGAACCATGTACCAGTGCTGGATCAGTAAATGTATCATGTGACAATTCAGGAGACCAGGAAAGCTGGGTGACAGCTAACATATCATCCATTGCATCTCATTCATTGCTTTACCAGCCTCCTGACACAGGGGATATGTTATGTGGCCATTCAGGAGACTTGGAAAGTCGGGTAACAACCAGTGTCTGCCATTAAACAGGTTCTCATCCTACTTTCCCAGAGTTCTGAAAGTTGGTTACAGTTTGGCACCAAGGCTGTAGCAGGCAATGCATGATGTGACAACCAGAGTTCGCCATGACAGCTTCCACAAAGGTTCTCACCCAGCTTTTCCACAGTTCTGAAAGTTGATTTACTTATGCAGCAATCCTACAAGAGTAAATGTATAATGTGACCCATCAGGAGACTAGG
Source organism: Leptodactylus fuscus (assembly GCF_031893055.1). Taxonomy (NCBI): domain Eukaryota; kingdom Metazoa; phylum Chordata; class Amphibia; order Anura; family Leptodactylidae; genus Leptodactylus; species Leptodactylus fuscus. Next base: position 10,354,679 of record NC_134275.1, on the reverse strand, counting down.
CAAGCTGGGTGACCACATCTTTGTCATTATAGCTATCACATAGGTTGTCACCCAGCTGTACTACACCCCTGAAGGTCTGTCTAGTTAGGAAGCAATGCTAGATCAGATGATGTATACAGGAGTCTAGGAAAGCTGGGTGACAACTGACATTACAGCTTCCCCACAGCTTATCACCCAGCTTTACAAGAGTCCTCATAGTTAGGCAGCCATGCTAGCTCGCACAATGTATACTGTTTCCATTCAAGAGACTAGGAAAGCTGAGTGAGAATCCTTCTTTTCCACAACAGTGGTATAGATGGCACCCAGCTTTCTTACAATCAGATCCATCATAAACTCTATAAGCTTGCTGAGCCCCCCGGCACCTGCACCCCACCCCGTGCCACTCCATACCCTGTGATGGCATCATATAGAGAACACATGGTATTAACCCTTCACTTACTGCACAGGCAGGCCTGGATGATGGACAGCAATTACCCCTTCCAGTGCCCCCGCCGCCCCCTTATCTGCACCACAGCCCTGTGGGGGCTTTCTGTGACGTTTGCATTATTATGTGACCCCTTCCTCTGCTGCTGGCGGCTCCGGAGAATCAGCATTTCAGTGCAATCCTCTGCTGTAGCATAATGCACCAAGAGCCAGAGAAGACGGGAACATTTCCACCTCAATAATCAGGAGGGATCTGCAATCCTGGGGGGAGGGAGGGGGTCAGCTATAGGGGTGCAGCTCCACGTACAGAGGAAGACATGTAAAGCAGCTGGCGTGTAAGCGGAGAGCGGAGGACAGCCATAAATAAAATATGGAATATTAAGTACCTGTGTGATGGCAGCAGCGGCAGCGTCCGTGTCCCTGGGGTGGCAGCTTTTGGGGTGGCTGGGGTTACCTGCTAGCACTTTCTCTGTAGCCTGGCATGTTCCCTGGTGGCAGTCAGCAGACTCGTGTCATGCAGCAGTGATAGTTAATGGCAGGGTACAGCAGGGATTCCCAGCTCCTCCAAGCAGGGGTGGTCAGGGAACCCCCAGCCATGTCTGTGCCTGCCCTGCGCCTCCCCGGCACTCAGGATGAGTCTGTCACCGACGTGTCCTTGTCACTGCATCTCATTGTCACTCCTGGCAGCCGCCGCACACTCCGCCTCACAGGGACTCCCCACCCTGCAACAAGCACAGGAAACTTTACAAGAAGCACCCTGCTCATAGGGGGCTCCCTCCTCTCCTCCCCTGGGGAGGGTCTCTGCACAGCGCTGGAGCAGGGTCTCCCCACAGACGGCTGTCAGCCTGCAGTGCAGCTCAGGACTCAGCGCCTGCACAGCACAGGGTGCGAAACGCTGCAACAGCCCCCATAATAGGAGCCCCTAGTCACAGACTGGCTGCAGCAACCCCCATAATAGGAGCCCCTAGTAATAGACAGGCTACAGCAGCCCCATAATAGGAGCCCCTAGTCACAGACTGGCTGCAGTAACCCCCATAATAGGAGCCCCTAGTAATAGACAGGCTACAGCAGCCCCATAATAGGAGCCCCTAGTCACAGACTGGCTGCAGCAACCCCCATAATAGGAGCCCCTAGTCACAGACTGGCTGCAGTAGCCCCATAATAGGAGCCCCTAGTCACAGACTGGCTGCAGCAACCCCCATAATAGGAGCCCCTAGTCACAGACTGGCTGCAGCAACCCCCATAATAGGAGCCCCTAGTCACAGACTGGCTGCAGCAACCCCCATAATAGGAGCCCCTAGTCACAGACTGGCTGCAGCAGCCCCATAATAGGAGCCCCTAGTCACAGACTGGCTGCAGTAACCCCCATAATAGGAGCCCCTAGTAATAGACAGGCTACAGCAGCCCCATAATAGGAGCCCCTAGTCACAGACTGGCTGCAGCAACCCCCATAATAGGAGCCCCTAGTAATAGACAGGCTACAGCAGCCCCATAATAGGAGCCCCTAGTCACAGACTGGCTGCAGTAGCCCCATAATAGGAGCCCCTAGTCACAGACTGGCTGCAGCAACCCCCATAATAGGAGCCCCTAGTCACAGACTGGCTGCAGCAGCCCCCATAATAGGAGCCCCTAGTCACAGACTGGCTGCAGCAGCCCCATAATAGGAGCCCCTAGTCACAGACTGGCTGCAGTAACCCCCATAATAGGAGCCCCTAGTCACAGACTGGCTGCAGCAGGCACCTGCTCCCTCTATGGACTGTAGGGTGTCATTAATCCATCAGTCTCTGCAAAAACCTCCAGCAGTCACCTCCAGGGTCCAGATCCAGCAGTGCTGGGATAAGAGAGGTGATACTCTGCAGTGCAGCTCAGTACTCAGACGTGTCCGCACAGCCCATGAGCAGGAGCAGTCATCATCCACAGTCTCACTAGTCTCACTACTAGTCACAGACTAGACTCTGCTCATAGATACGTCTCATCCAGGGACCGCTCTCCTCTGAAGTGCAGGTGATTACTCCACCCATCATTGTTAGGGGATGAGAACAGGAATCATCCAGGTTTTCCTTCTCCAGAAGAATCTGCTGCCATGTAACTCTCATCATGTTCCTCCTCCTGTTGCTGGGAGATGCTCTGCAATGCAGGTTATTGCCCCTCAGCCTGTTTTCTGGGGGCCGGTGCAGGACCAGTCCGAGTCAGTTTACAGTGGGGCTGAAGACGGCTGCCCCTCACTACTGCTCCCCTCCTCCGCTGCCCCTCACTACTGCCCCCGTCCTCTGCTGCCCCTCACTACTGCCCCCCTCCTCCAATGCGCCTCACTACTGCCCCATCCTTTGCTGCCCCACGCTACTGCCCCGTCCTCTGCTGCCCCTCACTACTGCCCCCCTCCTCCACTGCGCCTCACTACTGCCCCCCATCCTTTGCTGCCCCTCATTACTGCCCCCATCCTTTGCTGCCCCTCACTACTGCCCCCATGCTCCGCTGCCCCTCACTACCCAAGAGCAGATATGACTAAGTAGAGGACGACACAAGGACAAGCAGAGGCACCGCCATCTTCATGTCCTGCTCCTATAATCTATATATAATTCCCCCGGCGGGGTTCACTGGCACGACGCGGTTTGGCGCATGATGTATGATATGCTGCGCGGCTGGCGCTGACTGGCGGGGATGGCGCCGTGTTCTGTAACCTCAGGCGGATTCTACAAGTACAAATTTATCACTGGAGCAATGAGAGTCACTTTCACAGGGCGATAAAACACGTCATGGTGGCGCGGATGGAGATGTGTTATACGCCGGTGAATCCTCGCTTCATCACACCGCACTTCTGAAGTGTTGGGTTATAACTGGATGAGAAATCTACATAACAGACAAAATATGGGGACATGAGATGTGCCGGATTATCAGATATTCCAGATTATACCTCAGTTATGTGCCAGATTATCAGATATTCCAGATTATACCGCAGTTATGTGCCGGATTATCTAATATTCTTCCAGATTATACCGCAGTTATGTGCCGGATTATCAGATATTCCAGATTATACCGCAGTTATGTGCCAGATTATCAGATATTCCAGATTATACTGCAGTTATGTGCCGGATTATCTAATATTCTTCCAGATTATACCGCAGTTATGTGCCAGATTATCAGGTATTCCAGATTATACCACAGTTATGTGCCGGATTATCTAATATTCCAGATTATACCGCAGTTATGTGCCGGATTATCAGATATTCCAGATTATACCGCAGATATGTGCCGGATTATCAAATATTCCAGATTATACTGCAGTTACGTGCTAGATTATCAGATATTTCAGATTATACCGCAGTTATGTGCCGGATTATCAGCTATTACAGATTATACCGCAGTTATGTGCCGGATTATCAGATATTCCAGATTATACCACAGTTACGTGCTAGATTATCAGATATTCCAGATTATACCGCAGTTATGTGCCGGATTATCAGATATTCCAGATTATACCACAGTTATGTGCTAGATTATCAGATATTCCAAATTATACCGCAGTTATGTGCCGGATTATCAGATATTCCAGATTATACTACAGTTATGTGCCGGATTATAAAATATTCCAGATTATACTGCAGTTACGTGCTAGATTATCAGATATTCCAGATTATACCACAGTTATGTGCCGGATTATCAGATATTCCAGATTATACCACAGTTATGTGCCGGATTATAAAATATTCCAGATTATACCGCAGTTATGTGCCGGATTATCAGATATTCCAGATTATACCACAGTTATGTGCCGGATTATAAAATATTCCAGATTATACCGCAGTTATGTGCCGGATTATCAGATATTCCAGATTATACCGCAGTTATGTGCCGGATTATCAGATATTGCACATGATACTGCCATTGTATGATGGATTACAGATATTGTGGACTATACTGCAGTTATGTGATGGACATCAGTCTTTCTGGATTGCAGAGTTGGATTAAAGAGATTTGCAATTTAGTGCCGCTGGAAACATTTCCTTTAAGAACATTTTCTGCAGGTGCTGGAGGGCGGCATGTGGCTGTCTATATAAGTAGCCCTATATGGTTCAAGGGGCGCTATGGGGCAGAATAGTCAAGGTTAGGGCAAAGACAAGAGCCGAGAAGAGCCTGTGCACACCGGGGTGACCGCGTGACTAGAAAACAACATTTCTGCTTGAAAGATGGCGGCCTATAGTGGAAGCTTTAAGAAGTGCAGCTCTGGGGCTGGATCTATCTCACAGCTCAGTATAGATTACATGATGTCCCCACCCCCCACCCATATGCTATTTGCGGAAGAAGTGGAAACAACGAAGCCGCAGCGAGTTTCCTGTCTGTCGCCATTAGCTTGTCCATAGAGGAAGCGAAAACTGGTGGTATAGCCCTGTATACTGTCCTATATACTGTCCTATATACTGCGCCTCACCAGATGTCTGCACTAATAGAGTTACCCGTCATTACCATCAGTCAGCTGCCGCATAATAATATTAGGGGGTCGGGGCGGACCAGGCAGAGGTGGGAGGTGATCAGATCATCACAGACATAACATGTGTGTATATATATATATATATATATATATATATATATATATATATATCAGACCGATACATGTGTAACATATATATACCAGACCTATACATGTGTAATATATATATAACAGTCCCATAGATACTCTGTAACCTGGAGTAACACATCGGCTACTTTGTATCCCGGTAAATGACATGGCTTCACCACTGTTGTGGATTTATAGTCACATACTATATTACACTGCCCCTGCAGCAGCTTATCTCAGGTCCCAGGTCTGTTATCTCTCTATGTAACATTCAGCTAATCCTCAGTCCATTGTGTACAAGCATCTGCATATTATCTGATCTACTCCACACAGTGGTGACACTGGTAGTGCTGCAGTTTGCTACTTTTAAACATACCGTGAAAAAGAAAATCTAATTTGTTACAGAATTCTAAAACAATGAGAGCTATGAAGGAGCCAGAAGTCACAGAGTTCTCCTCAAGCGGAGCTGAGGGGGATCATCGACGCCAAGAACACATGCATTATATGGCGTCCCAGTGAGCTGCTGAGATGCCAGAACAATCACAGGCACAGCACGAGGAATGAGTTCACCAGCAAGTCAGCTTAACAGCTGCCGAAACGCCAGAGCAGATGGATCATCGACGCCAACAAGAAGCAGACAAAGTCACAGGCAGAGGCTAGTGTGTAATACATATATATGTTGTATAAGTATTCGCCCCCTCCCTGGTGTTATATGGGATATCATAGGCTCAGCCCACATAATATGGAAAGTAATAACCTACAGATACCGGAGCATTATAAAGAGCAGCCCCTCATAATGGACGCCACAAATATGTCTGTTCCAGTGGGAGAAGAACCGAAAATTACAGCCGGCAACCAGCAGATTGTAAATCTCTGACCTTACTGCTGTATAAAAACCCTCAGAATGTATTTAATCGCCGGTGGATTAAGGAGATGTGATTAAATAGGGGGGAAGAAGCTGAGAGCGAACAATATCAGCACGAGGATCACATGGAGAGTAAGGGGGAAACTGGGGCGCAACAGAATCTGCTACATCCTGTATTATACTCCAGAGCTGCGCTCACTATTCTGCTGGTGGATTCTCCTTGTACATACATTACTTATCCTGTATTATACTCCAGAGCTGCGCTCACTATTCTGCAGGTACAGTCACTGTGTACATACATTACATTACTTATCCTGTATTATACTCCAGAGCTGCACTCACTATTCTGCTGGTGCAGTGACTGTGTACATACATTACATTACTTATCCTGTATTATACTCCAGAGCTGCGCTCACTATTCAGCTAGTACAGTGACTGTGTACATACATTACATTACTTATCCTGTATTATACTCCAGAGCTGCGCTCACTATTCAGCTAGTACAGTGACTGTGTACATACATTACATTACTTATCCTGTATTATACTCCAGAGCTGCGCTCACTATTCTGCTGGTGGATTCTCCTTGTACATACATTACTTATCCTGTATTATACTCCAGAGCTGCGCTCACTATTCTGCTGGTACAGTCACTGTGTACATACATTACATTACTTATCCTGTATTATACTCCAGAGCTGCGCTCACTATTCTGCTGGTACAGTCACTGTGTACATACATTACATTACTTATCCTGTATTATACTCCAGAGCTGCGCTCACTATTCTGCTGGTACAGTCACTGTGTACATACATTACATTACTTATCCTGTATTATACCCCAGAGCTGCGCTCACTATTCTGCTGATGGATTCTCCTTGTACATACATTACAATACATTCCCTACTTCTGTGTCTCTCAAGTAAGTTACAGATCCTTAGAGAGTTATTATGACCGCCATACTGGTTGTCACCCAGCTTTCCCAAAAATAATCTGTAGATAAAGCCGTGCACTAACATGACCCCGCTGTGAGTCGGCAGCTGCTTTTGTTCATCAACACGTCACAGCCGCACAGTTGGCACCAACCAGAGACTACAAGTCCCAGAATCCTTTCTGCCCCGGGGTTAGACAGTCGGGGGGGCCCGGCCAGGCCTCGGGTTACTTTCCCAGTGGCTATGCTCCCATTGGACAGCTGGATTGCCGGGGCCCCTGTGATAGGCAGATGTATCAGGGGCCGTCAGGACTATGGATAACAACATGTGGCATTCTGCCTGCCTAAATATAACTTGGGACATGTGGCAGGGAGCAGCCTGACCGCCCTCGTCTGAGCTTCTCCTGTGCCCACAGCTTTGGGGGTCCTGTGAAGATGCCAGCCCCCCAGAGACGGAGCAGAGCCCGGGACCGGAACAATGTGCTGGCCAGACCGGAGTTCATGTCCCTGAACCAGATGACCACTTCGCCCCAGGAGGGCAGAAACTTCAACAGAAAGCAGAGCGGGCAATATGGCAACTCCAGCGAGGGCGCCCGGGAGAGGCGGCAGAGCCAGCAGCTGCCCGAGGAGGACTGTATGCAGCTCAACCCGTCCTTCAAAGGCATCGCCTGGAACTCGCTCATGGCCATTGATATAGCCATGTCCAAGAGCCTGGGGGTCTGCGCCCACACTTCGTCCTCATGGGGCAGCGCCCGCTCTATGGTCAAGCTCATCGGGATAACCAGTCACGGCCTCCCCTGGATTGTGGGAACTCTGATCTGCCTGTGGAACAGCAACACGCTGGCCGGCCAAGAAGTCCTGGTGAACCTGCTACTGGGTAAGAGGCGGCGCCCCCCCCCCCTGTGTATTGTCACCTGTGCCAGCGGAGGGCACTCTTTATTCATGATGAGACCTTTCTCCCGGCATCCTTGTGCCCAGGAGTAAATCTATGGTGGTCCTGAGGTCTGACCTCATTTACCCCATTTCTGTGGTGTAAATGACAACGAATTTGGTGCGGGGCACAAGTGGTGAGGCCGGTGCATAAACGCCACTTACCACTATTTTTGTCACAAGTAGCTGGTAGATCCTCGCCATGTTCAAGACCTCAGCGTGATGGTGGTGACTGGAAGGTTCTTTGTTCAGGGTTAGTACTGCTCACATCTGAGGGTTTGTTACAGTTGTATCCGGTCTAGACAAGGTTCACACTAGTGTTTGGCTCCGCCGGGTTTCCGCTGGTTTCATCCTCCTCCGCGGCGGAGTCTCGTACTGACATGTGACCTAACAAGCCTCTCCCACCCTCATAGTTTGCTACAATGTATCAATCCAGACTGATACCTATTATACATACATAATATATATATATATATATATATATATATATATATATATATATATATATATGGATACATTGTAACAACCCCCCATCTGTGAGAAGTTTTAGCTCAGGGCAGATTTTCAGCCTCTGTATATGAACAATCTGCCTCCTATTCCCTGAAGTAAGCGCAGATCTCAGACTGATCCACATCTATGTCACAAACAATAACAATTCACCCTTCACTAGTTTTAACCTGAGTTTAGGAAAGCTGGGTGATAACCAATATGGCCGCCACAGGGGCTGTCACCCAATCCTTAGGCTGATCCAGTTGCTTAAGCAGTCAGGTGAAAGGATCCAATGACATCATCAGGACACTTGTTTTGATTTCTGTAACCTTTGACCCCCAGTCTTCACTTTACCGCTGCACATGATGTTTTCTACTCCAGTCACATCCAAAGCTGGATTTATAGTAATGCATTGCACAGTTATCCTGCAGACAAAACTGACACGTCAGACAGCTCCATCTCTATAGGTAGCGACATCTATCCAGACAGCTCCATCATACCATACAGCTCCATCACACCATACAGCGCCATCATACCATACAGCTCCATCATACCATATAGCGCCATCATACCATACAGCTCCATCATACCATATAGCTCCATCATACCATATAGCTCCATCATACCATACAGCTCCATCATACCATACAGCTCCATCACACCATACAGCGCCATCATACCATACAGCTCCATCATACCATATAGCGCCATCATACCATACAGCTCCATCATACCATATAGCTCCATCACACCATATAACTCCATCATACCATAGAGCGCCATCACACCATACAGCTCCATCATACCATATAGCTCCATCATACCATATAGCTCCATCATACCATACAGCTCCATCACACCGTATAGCTCCATCATATCATACAGCTCCATCATACCATATAACTCCATCATACCATACAGCTCCATCATACCATATAGCTCCATCATACCATATAGCTCCATCATACCATATAGCTCCATCCTACCATACAGCTCCATCATACCATATAGCTCCATCACACCATATAACTCCATCATACCATAGAGCGCCATCACACCATATAGCTCCATCATACCATATAACTCCATCATACCATATAGCTCCATCACACCATATAGCTCCATCATACCATATAACTCCATCATACCATAGAGCGCCATCACACCATACAGCTCCATCATACCATATAGCGCCATCATACCATACAGCTCCATCATACCATATAGCTCCATCACACCATATAACTCCATCATACCATACAGCTCCATCATACCATATAGCTCCATCATACCATATAGCTCCATCACACCGTATAGCTCCATCATATCATACAGCTCCATCATACCATATAGCTCCATCACACCATATAACTCCATCATACATAGAGCGCCATCACACCATACAGCTCCATCATACCATATAGCTCCATCATACCATACAGCTCCATCACACCATACAGCGCCATCATACCATACAGCTCCATCATACCATATAGCGCCATCACACCATACAGCTCCATCATACCATACAGCTCCATCACACCATACAGCGCCATCATACCATACAGCGCCATCACACCATACAGCTCCATCACACCATACAGCGCCATCATACCATACAGCTCCATCATACCATATAGCGCCATCATACCATACAGCTCCATCATACCATATAGCTCCATCACACCATATAACTCCATCATACCATAGAGCGCCATCACACCATACAGCTCCATCATACCATATAGCTCCATCATACCATATAGCTCCATCATACCATACAGCTCCATCACACCGTATAGCTCCATCATATCATACAGCTCCATCATACCATATAACTCCATCATACCATATAGCTCCATCATACCATATAGCTCCATCATACCATATAGCTCCATCCTACCATACAGCTCCATCATACCATATAGCTCCATCACACCATATAACTCCATCATACCATAGAGCGCCATCACACCATATAGCTCCATCATACCATATAACTCCATCATACCATATAGCTCCATCACACCATATAGCTCCATCATACCATATAACTCCATCATACCATAGAGCGCCATCACACCATACAGCTCCATCATACCATATAGCGCCATCATACCATACAGCTCCATCATACCATATAGCTCCATCAAACCATATAGCTCCATCATACCATATAGCTCCATCATACCATATAGCTCCATCACACCGTATAGCTCCATCATATCATACAGCTCCATCATACCATATAGCTCCATCATACCATATAGCGCCATCATACCATATAGCGCCATCATACCATCATACCATAGAGCGCCATCATATCATACAGCTCCATCATACCATATAGCTCCATCATACCATATAGCTCCATCATACCATATAAAGCCATCATACCATACAGCTCCTTCACACCATATAGCTCCATCACACCATATAACTCCATCATACCATACAGCTCCATCCTACCATATAGCTCCATCATACCATATAGCTCCATCATATCATACAGCTCCATCATATAGCTCCATCATACCATATAGCTCCATCCTACCATATAGCACCATCATACCATATAGCTCCATCATATCATACAGCTCCATCATATAGCTCCATCATACCATATAGCTCCATCCTACCATATAGCACCATCATACTATATAGCTCCATCACACCATATAGCTCCATCCTACCATATAGCACCATCATACTATATAGCTCCATCACACCATATAGCTCCATCATACCATATAACTCCATCACACCATATAACTCCATCATACCATATAGCTCCATCATACCATATAGCTCCATCATACCATATAAAGCCATCATACCATACAGCTCCTTCACACCATATAGCTCCATCACACCATATAACTCCATCATACCATACAGCTCCATCCTACCATATAGCTCCATCATACCATATAGCTCCATCATATCATACAGCTCCATCATATAGCTCCATCATACCATATAGCTCCATCCTACCATATAGCACCATCATACCATATAGCTCCATCATATCATACAGCTCCATCATATAGCTCCATCATACCATATAGCTCCATCCTACCATATAGCACCATCATACTATATAGCTCCATCACACCATATAGCTCCATCCTACCATATAGCACCATCATACTATATAGCTCCATCACACCATATAGCTCCATCATACCATATAACTCCATCACACCATATAACTCCATCATACCATATAGCTCCATCATATCATATAGCTCCATCATACCATATAGCGCCATCATACTATATATCGCCATCATACCATATAAAGCCATAATACCATATAGCTCCATCATACCATATAGCGCCATCATACCATATAGCTCCATCATACCATATAGCTCCATCACACCATATAGCTCCATCATATCATATAGCACCATCATACCAAACAGCTCCATCATACCATATAACTCCATCACACCATATAACTCCATCATACCATATAGCCAGTTTGTTGCATCCACCTCGCCAGACAGTTCCATCTTATCAGACAGCTCCATGTCGTCAGAAAACTCTATCACACCAGACAGCTCCATCTCCCCCATCAGCTCCAGCCCCGCCAATCTCTAGGGAACACAGCAGCATCACTACTTTCATAAAGGGTCTACATGACAGTACCATATAGTACCTACATAACAGTACCATATACTACCTACATAACAGTACCATATACTACCTACATAACAGTACCATATACTACCTACATAACAGCACTATATAGTACCTACATAACAGTACCATATAGTGCTTACATAACAGTACCATATAGTACCTACATAACAGTACCATATAGTACCTACATAACAGTACCATATAGTACCTACATAACAGTACCATATAGTACCTACATAACAGTACCATATAGTACCTACATAACAGTACCATATAGTAACTACATAATAGTACTATATAGTGCCTACATAACAGTACCATATAGTACCTACATAACAGTACCATATAGTAACTACATAATAGTACCATATAGTGCCTACATAACAGTACCATATAGTACCTACATAACAGTACCATATAGTACCTACATAACAGTACCGTATAGTAACTACATAACAGTACCATATAGTGCCTACATAACAATACCATATAGTGCCTACATACCAGTACCATATAGTGCCTACATAACAGTACCATATAGTAACTACATAATAGTACCATATAGTGCCTACATAACAGTACCATATAGTGCCTACATACCAGTACCATATAGTGCCTACATACCAGTACCATATAGTGCCTACATAACAGTACCATATAGTGCCTACATAACAGTACCATATAGTGCCTACATAACAGTACCATATAGTAACTACATAATAGTACCATATAGTGCCTACATAACAGCACTATATAGTACCTACATAACAGTACCATATATTAACTACATAATAGTACCATATATTAACTACATAATAGTACCATATAGTAACTACATACCAGTACCATATAGTGCCTACATGACAGTACCATATAGTGCCTACATGACGGTACCATATAGTGCCTACATAACAGTACCATATAGTGCCTACATAACGGCACCATATAGTGCCTACATACCAGAACCATATATAGCCTACATAACAGTACCAAATAGTGCCTACATACCAGTACCATATAGTGCCTACATAACAGTACCATATAGTGCCTACATAACAGTACCATATAGTGCCTACATAACAGTACCATATAGTGCCTACATAACAGTACCATATAGTGCCTACATGACGGTACCATATAGTGCCTACATAACAGTACCATATACTGCCTACATAACAGTACCATATAGTGCCTACATAACAGTACCATATAGTGCCTACATAACAGTGCCATATACTGCCTACATAACAGTGCCATATACTGCCTACATAACAGTACCATATAGTGCCTACATAACAGTACCATATACTGCCTACATAACAGTACCATATAGTGCCTACATAACAGTGCCATATACTGCCTACATAACAGTACCATATAGTGCCTACATACCAGTACCATATAGTGCCTACATAACAGTACCATATAGTGCCTACATAACAGTGCCATATAGTGCCTACATACCAGTACCATATAGTGCCTACATAACAGTACCATATAGTGCCTACATAACAGTGAATATGTAGAAGAATTGAGACGCAAAGTGTATAACTGCAGATGAGTCCTTTCAATATATGCTTACTAGTGACAGAGGCCCATAGGTGGCGGGCCCCTCATCTGCTCCACCCTATGCACAGACATTGCTTCCCGCTTTATAAACAGTCTTATTAAGCTCTTGTTTTGTAGAACATTCCGTCCTGAGGCAGCAGTGATGTCCCTGCGGGTGACAGTGAGCAGGCTCATCACCAGTGTGTCAGGCCTCTGTTTACACCATCACATCCAGCAGCAGCTCACGCTCACCGCACAGGTCCAGGCCTCAGAGAGGAGCCGCCCCGCACCAACAACCGCCCTGATCCGGGTTATTTGGGTCACAGAACATCTGAAGCGGGATTAGGTGATCTGTGAGTGACTGCAACACATGCGGCTATTTCTGGGGGGGAAGAAAGTGTAAAGTGCTGACACCCTGAAAACTATCCGGTGCTGAATCACAGGGCGATCAGAGCCCACGATATAGAGATAATGTCCTGAGAGAGGAGCCATGACATCACCAGAACCTGTGATGTCACCACAAGCAGTCTTATAGCAGTTATATTACTGTACATAGGGGCAGTATTATAGTAGTTATATTCTTCTACATAGGAGCAGTATTATAGTAGTTATATTCTTCTACATAGGAGCAGTATTATAGTAGTTATATTCTTCTACATAGGAGCTGTATTATAGTAGTTATATTCTTGTACATAGAACTAGTATTATAGTAGTTATATTCTTGTACATATGGGCAGTATTATAGTAGTTATATTCTTGTACATAGGAGATAGCATTATAGTAGTTATATTCTTGTACATATGGGCAGTATTATAGTAGTTATATTCTTGTACATAGGAGGTAGTATTATAGTAGTTATATTCTTGTACATAGGAGTAGTATTATAGTAGTTATATTCTTGTACATATGGGCAGTATTATAGTAGTTATATTCTTGTACATAGGAGGTAGTATTATAGTAGTTATATTCTTGTACATAGGGGGCAGTATTATAGTAGTTATATTCTTGTACATAGGGGGCAGTATTATAGTAGTTATATTCTTGTATATAGGGGGCAGTATTATAGTAGTTATATTCTTGTACATAGGAGGTAGTATTATAGTAGTTATATTCTTGTACATAGGAGTAGTATTATAGTAGTTATATTCTTGTACATAGGAGTAGTATTATAGTAGTTATATTCTTGTACATATGGGCAGTATTATAGTAGTTATATTCTTGTACATAGGAGGTAGTATTATAGTAGTTATATTCTTGTACATAGGGGGCAGTATTATAGTAGTTATATTCTTGTACATAGGAGGTAGTATTATAGTAGTTATATTCTTGTACATAGGGGGCAGTATTATAGTAGTTATATTCTTGTACATAGGGGGCAGTATTATAGTAGTTATATTCTTGTATATAGGGGGCAGTATTATAGTAGTTATATTCTTGTACATAGGAGGTAGTATTATAGTAGTTATATTCTTGTACATAGGAGTAGTATTATAGTAGTTATATTCTTGTACATAGGAGTAGTATTATAGTAGTTATATTCTTGTACATATGGGCAGTATTATAGTAGTTATATTCTTGTACATAGGGGGCAGTATTATAGTAGTTATATTCTTGTACATATGGGCAGTATTATAGTAGTCATATTCTTGTACATAGGGGCAGTATTATAGTAGTTATATTCTTGTACATAGGGGCAGTATTATAGTAGTTATATTCTGGTATATAGGAGGTAGTATTAGTTATATTCTTGTACATAGCAGCAGTATTATAGTAGTTTAGTAGTTATATTCTTGTACATAGGAGTAGTATTATAGTAGTTATATTCTTGTACATAGGAGGTAGTATTATAGTAATTATATTCTTGTACATTGGAGGTAGTATTATAGTAGTTATAGTCTTGTACATAGGAGTAGTATTATAGTAGTTGTATTCTTGTATATAGGGGGCAGTATTATAGTAGTTATATTCTTGTACATAGGGGGCAGTATTATAGTAGTTATATTCTTGTACATAGGAGGCAGTATTATAGTAGTTATATTCTTGTACATAGGAGTAGTATTATAGTAGTTATATTCTTGTACATAGGGGTAGTATTATAGTAGTTATATTCTTGTACATAGGAGTAGTATTATAGTAGTTATATTCTTGTACATAGGAGTAGTATTATAGTAGTTATATTCTTGTACATAGGGGTAGTATTATAGTAGTTATATTCTTGTACATAGGAGTAGTATTATAGTAGTTATATTCTTGTACATATGGGCAGTATTATAGTAGTTATATTCTTGTACATAGGGGGCAGTATTATAGTAGTTATATTCTTGTACATATGGGCAATATTATAGTAGTTATATTCTTGTACATAGGGGCAGTATTATAGTAGTTATATTCTTGTACATAGGAGCAGTATTATAGTAGATATATTCTTGTACATAGGAGTAGTATTATAGTAATTATATTCTTGTACATAGGAGGTAGTATTATAGTAGTTATAGTCTTGTACATAGGAGTAGTATTATAGTAGTTATATTCTTGTACATAGGGGGCAGTATTATAGTAGTTATATTCTTGTACATAGGGACAGTATTATAGTAGTTATATTCTTGTACATAGGGGCAGTATTATAGTAGTTATATTCTTGTATATAGGGGCAGTATTATATTTCCATCTAACGGATAATTGGTATGATGACAACCTCTTCTCCACAGTAGACATATGGAGGACATATGTTTTATGTTTTCTCCTTTCTTCTCTGCAGCACTTTTTCTGGACATCCTCACGGTGGCCGGACTACAGAAGTTGATGAAACGTCGTAGTCCATTTGAGGTGACTCCTAGTATTCTGGACTACATTGTTCTAGATGTCTATGCCTTCCCAGCAGGACATGCCAGTCGAGCCACGATGGTGTCCAAGTTCTTCCTGAGTCATCTAGTGCTCGCCATCCCCCTGCGGGTTCTCCTGGTCTTGTGGGCCTTCAGTGTTGGACTATCTCGCATTATGATTGGCCGGCACCACATCAGCGATGTCATGGGGGGGGTTGTGACTGGCTACTTGCAGTATAACTTTGTGGAGATACTATGGCTGTCGTCCAGCACGTGTCAGATGTTGTCCTCATTATGGTGAACATCTTCCCAGACTTCATGACTGACAGGACTGCAGAGACTGCGCTTGACATTATTATTTGTGTCCTGGACTGGAAACTATTAAATTTCTTGTTTGTCCTCATTCATCTCTGAATATTTCCGGCTCAGGGGATTCAGGAAGAGGCTCGGGATGGAGCCATGTTCTTGGAGAACAACGGAACACATAAGCCCCACCCCATCTAGAAGCCACGCCTCTTTAACAGGAATATTCTGTAGCAATTTTCTTTTACAAAGGTTACAAAGTATAACAGAAGTGATACAACCGCCAACATCCAAACCTACAATGCACATCATCACTGACCGCAGACCAGCGCAATAGCACGGAAATATTATATTTATATATGACTTAGATATTATCATATTATGAATTGTCTATCTATCTATCTCCTATCTATCTATCTATCTATCTATCTATCTATCTATCTATCTATCTATCTCCTATCTATCTATCTATCTATCTATCTATCTATCTCCTATCTATCTATCTATCTATCTCCTATCTATCTATCTATCTATCTATCTATCTCCTATCTATCTATCTATCTATCTATCTATCTATCTATCTCCTATCTATCTATTTATCTATCTATCTATCTATCTCCTATCTATCTATCTATCTATCTATCTCCTATCTATCTATCTATCTCCTATCTATCTATCTATCTATCTATCTATCTATCTATCTATCATCTATCTATCTATCTATCTATCTATCTATCTATCTATCTCCTATCTATCTATTTATCTATCTATCTATCTATCTATCTCCTATCTATCTATCTCCTATCTATCTATCTATCTATCTATCTATCTATCTATCTATCTATCTCCTATCTATCTATCTATCTATCTCCTATCTATCTATCTATCTATCTATCTATCTCCTATCTATCTATCTATCTATCTATCTATCTATCTATCTATCTATCTATCTATCTATCTATCTCCTATCTATCTATCTCCTATCTATCTATCTCCTATCTATCTATCTCCTATCTATCTATCTATCTATCTATCTATCTATCTATCTATCTCCTATCTATCTATCTATCTATCTATCTATCTATCTATCTATCTATCTTTCTGTACTGTTGGCAGACATACCATATCTCTTGATATTTCTTCTCCTTGCACACATTACATTGTATTATTTTCCAGAATTATCTACCTGTATTATGTTCCTTCTTGATGGGTTTTGTTCTTGGTTGTCAGAATATTCTTGTCCAGATTGTAATTCGTGTTTTCCCTTCTTCTGCGCCATCCTATCCCATCAATTCTGTTGTGTACACTGTGACATCACATGGCCATACTGTGACATCATGTAGCTCTGCCTGGGATCAGTTTCCCAGAGCGATACATTGTAACAAATCCTCAGTAACAAATAAGAATGCCCCTGTCACTGACAGTAAGCAGAGCTAGCGAGACTGGTAACAAGTATATACATGAGATATATTACAGAAGGCGGCACTGACCATTATACAGTGATTATAACCTGGTGGTGGGGGGGGTTCGATAATTGGCCGCAGAGGTCACCCCTGTAACCCCTTATTCAATGACATAGCTATTAAGCAGCTTACAGTTACACATCAGGATTGTAAGCCCTGACATACGGCGCGGCCGCGCACAAACTGGGAATTAAGAAAATGGTAAAATATTCCCAGCTCTGGTTTTACATGTAAAGAAGCAGAATGTGGGTGAAGCCATAGGAAGGTCAAGGATTTAGGGTACAGGGAGGGAACTGACCCCTAGGGGGATCATAAGGCTGGGCGTTTGGTATGTAGACACAATCTATGCATCTCATGAGATGAAAGATGGGAGTGCTGTTGTATTAAAGGTTATGGAGGTTACTGATACTGGCAATGGTGGAAAGTGGTACTGCATGTGACGGCATACGTAAGTATTATAGGACACCATTATGTAGGCAGCGTATGGCGGTATTATATAAGCACTGTATGACATCATAAAGTAGGCAGCGTGTAGCAGTATAATATATCACACTATTATGGAGACCAGTGGTTCTCAACCTTACTACATGGGACAGGACAGCACAGGACAGGAAAGGACAGCACAGGACAGGACAACACAGAACAGGACAGGACAGCACAGGACAGCACAGGACAGGACAGCACAGGACAGGACAGCACAGGAAAGCACAGGACAGCACAGGACAGGACAGGACATCACAGGACAGCACAGGACAGGACAGCACAGGACAGCGCAGCACAGGACAGGACAGGACAGCACAGGACAGGACAGCACAGGACAGCGCAGCACAGGACAGCACAGGAAAGCACAGGACAGCACAGGACAGGACAGGACATCACAGGACAGCACAGGACAGGACAGCACAGGACAGCGCAGCACAGGACAGGACAGGACAGCACAGGACAGGACAGCACAGGACAGGACAGCACTAGACAGGACAACACAGCACAGGACAACACAAGGCAGGACAGGACAGGACAGCACAGGACAGCACAGGACAGCACAGGACAGGACAGGACAGCACAGGACAGGACAGCACAGGATAGGACAGGACAGGACAGCACAGGACAGCACAGCACAGGACAGGACAGCACAGGACAGCGCAGCACAGGACAAGACAGGACAGCACAGGACAGGACAGCACAGGACAGCACAGGACAGGACAGCACAGGATAGGACAGGACAGGACAGCACAGGACAGGACAGCACAGGACAGCGCAGCACAGGACAGCGCAGCACAGGACAGCACAGGAAAGCACAGGACAGCACAGGACAGGACATCACAGGACAGCACAGAACAGGACAGCACAGGACAGCGCAGCACAGGACAGGACAGGACAGCACAGGACAGGACAGCACAGGACAGGACAGCACAGGACAGGACAGCACTAGACAGGACAACACAGCACAGGACAACACAAGGCAGGACAGGACAGGACAGCACAGGACAGCACAGGACAGGACAGGACAGTACAGGACAACACAGCACAGGAAAGCACAGGACAGCACAGGACAGGACAGGACAAGCACAGAACAGCACAGGAAAGCACAGGACAGCACAGGACAGCGCAGCACAGGACAGGACAGGACAGCACAGGACAGGACAACACAGCACAGCACAGGACAGGACATCACAGGACAGCACAGGACAGGACAGCACAGCACAGGACAGCACAGGAAAGCACAGGACAGCACAGGACAGGACAGGACATCACAGGAAAGCACAGGACAGGACAGCACAGGGCAGGATAGGGCAGCACAGGACAGGACAGGACAGCACAGGACAGGACAGCACAGGACAGCGCAGCACAGGACAGGACAGGACAGCACAGGACAGGACAGGACATCACAGGACAGCACAGGATAGGGCAGCACAGGACAGGACAGGACATCACAGGACAGCACAGGACAGGACAACACAGCACAGCACAGGACAGGACAGCACAGGACAGGACATCACAGGACAGCACAGGACAGGACAGCACAGCACAGGACAGGACAGCACAGGACAGCACAGGAAAGCACAGGACAGCACAGGACAGCGCAGCACAGGACAGGACAGGACAGCACAGGACAGGACAGCACAGGACAGCGCAGCACAGGACAGGACAGGACAGCATAGGACAGCACAGGACAGCACAGGACAGGACAGCACAGGACAGGATAGGGCAGGACAGGACAGCACAGGACAGGACAGGACAGGATAGGGCAGGACAGGACAGCACAGGACAGGAAAGGACAGCACAGCACAGGACAGCACAGGACAGGAAAGGACAGCACAGGACAGCACAGGACAGGAAAGAACAGCACAGGACAGGACAGCACAGGACAGGAAAGGACAGCACAGGACAGCACAGGACAGGAAAGGACAGCACAGGACAGGGCAGCACAGGAAAGCACAGGACAGGAAAGGACAGCACAGCACAGGACAGGACAGGAAAGCACAGGACAGGACAGAACAGCACAGCACAAGACAGGACAGGAAAGCACAGGACAGGACAGGACAGCACAGCACAGGACAGGACGGCACAGAACAGGACAGGACAGCTCAGGACAGGACAGGACAGCACAGGACAGCGCAGCACAGGACAGGACAGGAAAGCACAGGACAGGACAGCACAGGACAGCACAGGACAGGAAAGGACAGCACAGCACAGGACAGGACAGGAAAGCACAGGACAGGACAGGACAGCACAGCACAAGACAGGACAGCACAGAACAGGACAGGAAAGCACAGGACAGGACAGCACAGCTACTGTAGGATATACTGATGCTGATACAGCTGTGAAGTTCCCAAAATATGTGTTTTCCGATGGTCTTACATGACCTCTGTGAAAGGGTCGTTCAACCCCCAAAAGGGCTTGTGACCCACGGGTTGAGAACCACTGATGTAGGCAGAGTATTATATAAGTACTATATGAAAATAAGCACCATGTATCATATATAATAATGTTATATAGTGCTTATATAATACTGCCATACACTGCCTACCTAACAGTGTCGTATAGCGCTTGAGGAGTTGTTAGAGGAGGCAGAATCTCCCTGCACCGCCTGCCAGTCATCACTGCTGCTGTGACCTCCTACATGTCCTGTATCTGCAGCTTCATCCTGTACAGATAAACCACACATCACATCTTATCTACCCAGCACAGGAAGAAGACCCCCACCCATATATATATATATATATATATATATATATATATATATATCACACTGCTGTATCTAATCCTATCCTGTATGATACAGTCTGCTGAGCTGTGTATCTAATCCTATTCTGTGTAATACTGTCTGCTGAGCTGTGTATCTAATCCTATCCTGTGTGATACTGATTGCTGAGCTGTGTATCTAATCCTATCCTGTGTGATACTGATTGCTGAGCTGTGTATCTAATCCTATCCTGTGTGATACTGACTGCTGAGCTGTGTATCTAATCCTATCCTGTGTGATACTGTATACTGAGCTGTATCTAATCCTATCCTGTGTGATACTGACTGCTGAGCTGTGTATCTAATCCTATCCTGTGTGATACTGATTGCTGAGCTGTGTATCTAATCCTATCCTGTGTGATATTGACTGCTGAGCTGTGTATCTAATCCTATCCTGTGTGATACTGTATACTGAGCTGTATCTAATCCTATCCTGTGTGATACTGACTGCTGAGCTGTGTATCTAATCCTATCCTGTGTGATACTGACTGCTGAGCTGTGTATCTAATCCTATCCTGTGTGATTCTGTATACTGAGCTGTGTATCTAATCCTATCCTGTGTGATACTGCTGAGCTGTGTATCTAATCCTATCCTGTGTGATACTGCTGAGCTGTGTATCTAATCCTCTCCTGTGTGATACTGACTGCTGAGCTGTGTATCTAATCTTCTCCTGTGTGATACTGTATACTGAGCTGTGTATCTAATCCTCTCCTGTGTGATACTGACTGCTGAGCTGTGTATCTAATCCTATCCTATGTGATACTGACTCCTGAGCTGTGTATCTAATCCTCTCCTGTGTGATACTGTATACTGAGCTGTGTATCTAATCCTATCCTGTGTGATACTGCTGAGCTGTGTATCTAATCCTCTCCTGTGTGATACTGACTGCTGAGCTGTGTATCTAATCTTCTCCTGTGTGATACTGTATACTGAGCTGTGTATCTAATCCTCTCCTGTGTGATACTGACTGCTGAGCTGTGTATCTAATCCTATCCTATGTGATACTGACTCCTGAGCTGTGTATCTAATCCTATCCTGTGTGATACTGTATACTGAGCTGTGTATCTAATCCTCTCCTGTGTGATACTGTATACTGAGCTGTGTATCTAATCCTCTCCTGCGTGATACTGACTCCAGAGCTGTGTATCTAATCCTATCCTGTGTGATACTGCTGAGCTGTGTATCTAATCCTATCCTGTGTGATACTGCTGAGCTGTGTATCTAATCCTATCCTGTGTGATACTGCTGAGCTGTGTATCTTATCCTATCACATGTGATACTGTATACTGAGCTGTGTATCTTATCCTATCCTGTGTGATACGGTGTACTGAGCTGTGTATCTAATCCTCTCCTGTAGGATACTGTCGCAGAGAATCACACAGCACTACATCCCCCATCATGTAATGAATCCTCCCTGAGACGTTCCGGGCTATTCCTATCTTTCAGCTGGCTGTTTCGGTGGAGGTCTCAGCTATATATGAAGCACTATTTATACGGCGGGGGCTGCACTGCCTGCCTGAGGTCACCTTACACTTGTAGTGCTGATCCTGCTGACTGAGCTATCTAGGACTATACATTGTATATATATATATATATATATTCATCTCTCTATTATATCAGAAGCCAGGTCATCAGCAACATCTCTGCCCAAACCAGCACCTAGAACAGTCCCATATATATCCCTCACTGTACCATATATATAATTTACTGTCCCAGCTATACCCTGTACTCTCCATATATATCATGTACTGGCCCTGTTATATCCTGCACTGCCCCATATATATCCTGTACTGCCCCATATATATCCTGTACTGCCCCATATATATCCTGTACTGCCCCATATATATCCTCTACTGTCCCATATATATCCTCTACTGCCCCATATATATCCTCTACTGTCCCAGTTATATCCTGTATTGTCCCTTTTATATCCTGTACCGCCCCATATATATCCTGTACTATCCCATATATTCTGTACTGTCCCATATATATATCCTCTACTGACCCATATATATCCTGTACTGTACCATATATTCTGTACTGTCCCATATATATATCCTATACTGCCCCATATATATCCTGTACTGTCCCATATATATCCTGTAGTGTCCCATATATATCCTGCACTGCCCATATATATCCTGTACTGCCCCATCTATATCCTGTACTGACCCATATATATCCTGTACTGCCCCATATATCCAGTACTGTCCCATATATATCCTGCACTGCCCCATATATATATCCTGTACTTCTCCATGATATAATATCAATAGTTACAATAGTTTTTATTGATAAGTGTACGTCCCCTCTAATGATATCATGTGTCATATCTACAAGTGGCCTGTAGGTGTCACTGTGTTGGGGATCTTTCAGGCTACCCAATGGAGAAATATTAAACACATGCACCATCTACTGACACTGCAAGCACTTATTAATCACAATACTAAACTGCAGATACATTGTAACAAACTATAAACCCAGGTTAGGGAGCGTTCACACTACCGTCGGTGTCCGACATGCAGTGTCCGCTCCTAGTGTCCGCTCAAAATCTGTCACCGACACTAGGAGCGGACACTAGATGTGTCCGTGACACCTGTCATTCACTTGAATGGGCATCGGGTGCGTTCTTTTGCACTCCGTGCCCGTCCTTTCCTGTCCGCAAGAGAAGATGTCCGACTTCTCAAGCGGACAGAAGAACCCTGTCCGCTCCTAGTGTCCGTGACAGATTTTGAGCGGACACTAGGAGCGGACACTGCATGTCGGACACCGACGGTAGTGTGAACGCCCCCTTAGTGGTGGGGTGCAAGGGATTTAGGGGGTCTCCTTACATCAATAGGGGAAAATTATAACAGGGAGTCACAATGGCCGATCATACAGTGCCCCATAATAGTGCAAGTCACAGCGCCCCCATAATAGTGTAAGACACAGCCCCCCATAAAAGTGTAAGACACAGCGCCCCCATAATAGTGTAAGACACAGCGCCCCCATAATAGTGTAAGACACAGCGCCCCCATAATAGTGTAAGACACAGCGCCCCCATAATAGTGTAAGACACAGCGCCCCCATAATAGTGTAAGACACAGCGCCCCCATAATAGTGTAAGACACAGCGCCCCCATAATAGTGTAAGACACAGCGCCCCCCATAATAGTGTAAGACACAGCACCCCCATAATAGTGTAAGACACAGCACCCCCCATAATAGAGTAAGAGACAGCACCCCCATAATAGTGTAAGACACAGCGCCCCCATAATAGTGTAAGACACAGCACCCCATAATAGTGTAAGACACAGCACCCCATAATAGTGTAAGACACAGCACCCCCATAATAGTGTTAGACACAGCACCCCATAATAGTGTGAGACACAGCGCCCCCATAATAGTGTAAGACACAGCGCCCCCATAATAGTGTAAGACACAGCGCCCCCATAATAGTGTAAGACACAGCGCCCCCATAATAGTGTAAGGCACAGCGCCCCCATAATAGTGTAAGACACAGCGCCCCCATAATAGTGTAAGACACAGCACCCCCATAATAGTGTAAGACACAGCCCCCCATAATAGTGTAAGACACAGCGCCCCCATAATAGTGTAAGACACAGCGCCCCATAATAGTGTTAGACACAGCACCCCCATAATAGTGTAAGACACAGCGCCCCCATAATAGTGTAAGACACAGCACCCCATAATAGTGTAAGACACAGCGCCCCCATAATAGTGTAAGACACAGAACCCCATAATAGTGTAAGACACAGCACCCCATAATAGTGTAAGACACAGCGCCCCCATAATAGTGTAAGACACAGCACCCCATAATAGTGTAAGACACAGCGCCCCCATAATAGTGTAAGATACAGCACCCCATAATAGTGTAAGACACAGCGCCCCCATAATAGTGTAAGACACAGAACCCCATAATAGTGTAAGACAAAGCCCCCCCATAATAGTGTAAGACACAGCACCCCATAATAGTGTAAGACACAGCGCCCCCATAATAGTGTAAGACACAGCACCCCATAATAGTGTAAGACACAGCACCTCATAATAGTGTAAGACACAGCGCCCACATAATAGTGTAAGACACAGCACCCCATAATAGTGTAAGACACAGCACCCCATAATAGTGTAAGACACAGCGCCCCCATAAAAGTGTAAGACACAGCACCCCCATAATAGTGTAAGACACAGCACCCCATAATAGTGTAAGACACAGCACCCCATAATAGTGTAAGACACAGCACCCCATAATAGTGTAAGACACAGCGCCCCCATAAAAGTGTAAGACACAGCACCCCCATAAAAGTGTAAGACACAGCACCCCCATAATAGTGTAAGACACAGCACCCCATAATAGTGTAAGACACAGCGCCCCCATAATAGTGTAAGACACAGCACCCCATAATAGTGTAAGACACAGCGCCCCCATAAAAGTGTAAGACACAGCACCCCCATAATAGTGTAAGACACAGCGCCCCCATAATAGTGTAAGACACAGCGCCCCCATAATAGTGTAAGACACAGCGCCCCCATAATAGTGTAAGACACAGCGCCCCCATAATAGTGTAAGACACAGCGCCTCCATAATAGTGTAAGACACAGCACCCCATAATAGTGTAAGACACAGCACCCCCATAATAGTGTAAGACACAGCACCCCATAATAGTGTAAGACACAGCGCCCCCATAAAAGTGTAAGACACAGCACCCCCATAAAAGTGTAAGACACAGCACCCCCATAATAGTGTAAGACACAGCACCCCATAATAGTGTAAGACACAGCGCCCCCATAATAGTGTAAGACACAGCGCCCCCATAATAGTGTAAGACACAGCGCCCCCATAATAGTGTAAGACACAGCGCCCCCATAATAGTGTAAGACACAGCGCCTCCATAATAGTGTAAGACACAGCGCCCCATAATAGTGTAAGACACAGAACCCCATAATAGTGTAAGACACAGAACCCCATAATAGTGTAAGACACAGCGCCCCATAATAGTGTAAGACACAGCGCCCCATAATAGTGTAAGACACAGTGCCCCCATAATAGTATAAGACACAGCGCCCCCATAATAGTGTAAGACACAGCGCCCCCATAATAGTGTAAGACACAGCGCCCCCATAATAGTGTAAGACACAGCGCCCCCATAATAGTGTAAGAGACAGCGCCCCCATAATAGTGTAAGACACAGCGCCCCCATAATAGTGTAAGAGACAGCACCCCAATAATAGTGTAAGACACAGCGCCCCCATAATAGTGTAAGACACAGCGCCCCCATAATAGTGTAAGACACAGCGCCCCCATAATAGTGTAAGACACAGCGCCCCCATAATAGTGTAAGACACAGCGCCCCCATAATAGTGTAAGAGACAGCACCCCAATAATAGTGTAAGACACAGCGCCCCCATAATAGTGTAAGACACAGCGCCCCCATAATAGTGTAAGACACAGCGCCCCCATAACAGTGTAAGACACAGGACCCCATAATAGTGTAAGACACAGCGCCCCCATAATAGTCTAAGACACAGGGCCCCCATAATAGTGTAAGAGACAGCACCCCAATAATAGTGTAAGACACAGCGCCCCCATAATAGTGTAAGACACAGCGCCCCCATAATAGTGTAAGACACAGCGCCCCCATAATAGTGTAAGACACAGCGCCCCCATAATAGTGTTAGACACAGCACCCCCATAATAGTGTAAGACACAGCGCCCCCATAATAGTCTAAGACACAGGGCCCCCATAATAGTATAAGAGACAGCACCCCAATAATAGTGTAAGACACAGCGCCCCCATAATAGTATAAGACACAGCGCCCCCATAATAGTGTAAGACACAGCGCCCCCATAATAGTGTAAGACACAGCGCCTCCATAATAGTGTAAGACACAGCGCCCCATAATAGTGTAAGACACAGCGCCCCCATAATAGTGTAAGACACAGCGCCCCCATAATAGTGTAAGACACAGCGCCCCATAATAATGTAAGACACAGCGCCCCATAATAGTGTAAGACACAGCGCCCCCATAATAGTGTAAGACACAGCGCCCCCATAATAGTGTAAGACACAGCGCCCCATAATAGTGTAAGACACAGCACCCCATAATAGTGTAAGACACATCGCCCCCATAATAGTGTAAGACACAGCACCCCATAATAGTGTAAGACACAGCACCCCCATAATAGTGTAAGACACAGCGCCCCCATAATAGTGTAAGACACAGCGCCTCCATAATAGTGTAAGACACAGCACTTCCATAATAGTGTAAGACACAGCACCCCCATAATAGTGTAAGACACAGCGCCTCCATAATAGTGTAAGACACAGCACCCCATAATAGTGTAAGACACAGCGCCCCCATAATAGTGTAAGACACAGCGCCCCATAATAGTGTAAGACACAGCGCCCCATAATAGTGTAAGACACATCGCCCCCAATACATAGTGTAAGACACAGCGCCCCCATAATAGTGTAAGATACAGCACCCCCACAGCGCCCCATAATAGTGTAAGACACATCGCCCCCATAATAGTGTAAGACACAGCGCCCCCATAATAGTGTAAGATACAGCACCCCATAATAGTGTAAGACACAGCGCCCCCATAATAGTGTAAGACACAGAACCCCATAATAGTGTAAGACAAAGCCCCCCCATAATAGTGTAAGACACAGCACCCCATAATAGTGTAAGACACAGCGCCCCCATAATAGTATAAGACACAGCGCCCCCATAATAGTGTAAGACACAGCACCCCCATAATAGTGTAAGACACAGCGCCTCCATAATAGTGTAAGACACAGCGCCCCATAATAGTGTAAGACACAGCGCCCCCATAATAGTGTAAGACACAGCGCCCCCATAATAGTGTAAGACACAGCGCCCCATAATAATGTAAGACACAGCGCCCCATAATAGTGTAAGACACAGCGCCCCCATAATAGTGTAAGACACAGCGCCCCCATAATAGTGTAAGACACAGCGCCCCATAATAGTGTAAGACACAGCACCCCATAATAGTGTAAGACACATCGCCCCCATAATAGTGTAAGACACAGCACCCCATAATAGTGTAAGACACAGCACCCCCATAATAGTGTAAGACACAGCGCCCCCATAATAGTGTAAGACACAGCGCCTCCATAATAGTGTAAGACACAGCACTTCCATAATAGTGTAAGACACAGCACCCCCATAATAGTGTAAGACACAGCGCCTCCATAATAGTGTAAGACACAGCACCCCATAATAGTGTAAGACACAGCGCCCCCATAATAGTGTAAGACACAGCGCCCCATAATAGTGTAAGACACAGCGCCCCATAATAGTGTAAGACACATCGCCCCCATAATAGTGTAAGACACAGCGCCCCCATAATAGTGTAAGATACAGCACCCCATAATAGTGTAAGACACAGCGCCCCCATAATAGTGTAAGACACAGAACCCCATAATAGTGTAAGACAAAGCCCCCCCATAATAGTGTAAGACACAGCACCCCATAATAGTGTAAGACACAGCGCCCCCATAATAGTGTAAGACACAGCACCCCATAATAGTGTAAGACACAGCACCTCATAATAGTGTAAGACACAGCGCCCCCATAATAGTGTAAGACACAGCACCCCATAATAGTGTAAGACACAGCACCCCATAATAGTGTAAGACACAGCGCCCCCATAAAAGTGTAAGACACAGCACCCCCATAATAGTGTAAGACACAGCACCCCATAATAGTGTAAGACACAGCACCCCATAATAGTGTAAGACACAGCACCCCATAATAGTGTAAGACACAGCGCCCCCATAAAAGTGTAAGACACAGCACCCCCATAAAAGTGTAAGACACAGCACCCCCATAATAGTGTAAGACACAGCACCCCATAATAGTGTAAGACACAGCGCCCCCATAATAGTGTAAGACACAGCACCCCATAATAGTGTAAGACACAGCGCCCCATAAAAGTGTAAGACACAGCACCCCCATAAAAGTGTAAGACACAGCACCCCCATAATAGTGTAAGACACAGCGCCCCCATAATAGTGTAAGACACAGCGCCCCCATAATAGTGTAAGACACAGAGCCCCCATAATAGTGTAAGACACAGCGCCTCCATAATAGTGTAAGACACAGCACCCCATAATAGTGTAAGACACAGCGCCCCCATAATAGTGTAAGACACAGCACCCCATAATAGTGTAAGACACAGCGCCCCCATAAAAGTGTAAGACACAGCACCCCCATAAAAGTGTAAGACACAGCACCCCCATAATAGTGTAAGACACAGCACCCCATAATAGTGTAAGACACAGCGCCCCCATAATAGTGTAAGACACAGCGTCCCCATAATAGTGTAAGACACAGCGCCCCCATAATAGTGTAAGACACAGCGCCCCCATAATAGTGTAAGACACAGCGCCTCCATAATAGTGTAAGACACAGCGCCCCATAATAGTGTAAGACACAGAACCCCATAATAGTGTAAGACACAGAACCCCATAATAGTGTAAGACACAGCGCCCCATAATAGTGTAAGACACAGCGCCCCATAATAGTGTAAGACACAGCGCCCCCATAATAGTGTAAGACACAGCGCCCCCATAATAGTGTAAGACACAGCGCCCCCATAATAGTGTAAGACACAGCGCCCCCATAATAGTGTAAGAGACAGCGCCCCAATAATAGTGTAAGACACAGCGCCCCCATAATAGTGTAAGACACAGCGCCCCCATAATAGTGTAAGACACAGCGCCCCCATAATAGTGTAAGACACAGCGCCCCCATAATAGTGTAAGACACAGCGCCCCCATAATAGTGTAAGACACAGCGCCCCCATAATAGTGTAAGAGACAGCACCCCAATAATAGTGTAAGACACAGCGCCCCCATAATAGTGTAAGACACAGCGCCCCCATAATAGTGTAAGACACAGCGCCCCCATAATAGTGTAAGACACAGCGCCCCCATAACAGTGTAAGACACAGGACCCCATAATAGTGTAAGACACAGCGCCCCCATAATAGTCTAAGACACAGGGCCCCCATAATAGTGTAAGAGACAGCACCCCAATAATAGTGTAAGACACAGCGCCCCCATAATAGTGTAAGACACAGCGCCCCCATAATAGTGTAAGACACAGCGCCCCCATAATAGTGTAAGACACAGCGCCCCCATAATAGTGTTAGACACAGCACCCCCATAATAGTGTAAGACACAGCGCCCCCATAATAGTCTAAGACACAGGGCCCCCATAATAGTGTAAGAGACAGCACCCCAATAATAGTGTAAGACACAGCGCCCCCATAATAGTGTAAGACACAGCGCCCCCATAATAGTGTAAGACACAGCGCCCCCATAATAGTGTAAGACACAGCGCCCCCATAATAGTGTTAGACACAGCACCCCAATAACAGTGTAAGACACAGCGCCCCATAATAGTGTAAGACACAGCGCCCCCATAATAGTGTAAGACACAGCGCCCCCATAATAGTGTAAGACACAGCGCCCCCATAATAGTGTAAGACACAGCGCCCCCATAATAGTGTTAGACACAGCACCCCCATAATAGTGTAAGACACAGCGCCCCCATAATAGTGTAAGACACAGCGCCCCCATAATAGTGTAAGACACAGCGCCCCCATAATAGTGTAAGACACAGCGCCCCCATAATAGTGTAAGAAACAGCGCCCCCATAATAGTGTAAGACACAGCGCCCCCATAATAGTGTAAGACACAGCGCCCCCATAATAGTGTAAGACACAGCCCCCCATAATAGTGTAAGAAACAGCACCCCCATAATAGTGTAAGACACAGCGCCCCCATAATAGTGTAAGACACAGCACCCCATAATAGTGTAAGACACAGCGCCCCCATAATAGTATAAGACACAGCGCCCCCATAATAGTGTAAGACACAGCGCCCCCATAATAGTGTAAGACACAGCGCCTCCATAATAGTGTAAGACACAGCGCCCCATAATAGTGTAAGACACAGCGCCCCCATAATAGTGTAAGACACAGCGCCCCATAATAATGTAAGACACAGCGCCCCATAATAGTGTAAGACACAGCGCCCCCATAATAGTGTAAGACACAGCGCCCCCATAATAGTGTAAGACACAGCGCCCCATAATAGTGTAAGACACAGCACCCCATAATAGTGTAAGACACATCGCCCCCATAATAGTGTAAGACACAGCACCCCATAATAGTGTAAGACACAGCACCCCCATAATAGTGTAAGACACAGCGCCTCCATAATAGTGTAAGACACAGCACCCCATAATAGTGTAAGACACAGCGCCCCCATAATAGTGTAAGACACAGCGCCCCATAATAGTGTAAGACACAGCACCCCATAATAGTGTAAGACACAGCGCCCCCATAATAGTGTAAGACACAGCACCCCATAATAGTGTAAGACACAGCGCCCCCATAATAGTGTAAGACACAGCGCCCCCATAATAGTGTAAGACACAGCGCCCCCATAATAGTGTAAGACACAGCACCCCCATAATAGTGTAAGACACAGCGCCCCCATAATAGTGTAAGACACAGCACCCCCATAATAGTGTAAGACACAGCGCCCCATAATAGTGTAAGATACAGCGCCCCCATAATAGTGTAAGAGACAGCGCCTCCATAATAGTGTAAGACACAGCGCCCCCATAATAGTGTAAGACACAGCGCCCCCATAATAGTGTAAGACACAGAGCCCCCATAATAGTGTAAGAGACAGCACCCCAATAATAGTGTAAGACACAGCGCCCAATAATAGTGTAAGACACAGCGCCCCCATAATAGTGTAAGACACAGCGCCCCCATAATAGTGTTAGACACAGCACCCCCATAATAGTGTAAGACACAGCGCCCCCATAATAGTGTAAGACACAGCGCCCCCATAATAGTGTAAGACACAGCGCCCCATAATAGGGTAAAACACAGCACCCCCATAATAGTGTAAGACACAGCACCCCCATAATAGTGTAAGACACAGCGCCCCATAATAGTGTAAGACACAGCACCCCCATAACAGTGTAAGACACAGCACCCCCATAATAGTGTAAGACACAGCGCCCCCATAATAGTGTAAGACACACGCCCCATAATAGGGTAAAACACAGCACCCCCATAATAGTGTAAGACACAGCGCCCCCATAATAGTGTAAGACACAGCGCCCCCATAATAGTGTAAGACACAGCGCCCCCATAATAGTGTAAGACACACGCCCCATAATAGGGTAAAACACAGCACCCCCATAATAGTGTAAGACACAGCGCCCCCCATAATAACGTAAGATACAGCGCCCCCCATAATAACGTAAGATACAGCACTCCCATATTAGTGATAACCACAGTGCCCCCATATTAGTGATAACCGCCGCGCCTCTCTTACCTGGACAGGTGTCGCGGTGTTTTGGTCGGTCAGTGGCAGCAGCAGGGACATCGCACTGTTCGGGTCCTGTTCACATGCTGCAGATTTGGATTCAGTTTATCAGATAGTTGTAGATCTTCTCATCCGTTATTTCCATAAACCTCAGTCACCGCCATCTCCTCAGTGCCCACCCAATAGCTGATCCTGGGGGGCCAAGGGGTAAGAGCGCGGCAAAAGGGCAAATCATTGTAAGGGGGCGTAATAGAGGGGTACAAGGGGCCAGTAATAGAGGGGTACAAGGGGCCAGTAATAGAGGGGTACAAGGGGCCAGTAATAGAGGGGTACAAGGGGCCGGTAATAGAGGGGTACAAGGGGCCGGTAATAGAGGGGTACAAGGGGCCAGTAATAGAGGGGTACAAGGGGCCGGTAATAGAGGGGTACAAGGGGCCAGTAATAGAGGGGTACAAGGGGCCAGTAATAGAGGGGTACAAGGGGGCCAGTAATAGAGGGGTACAAGGGGCCAGTAATAGAGGGGTACAAGGGGCCGGTAATAGAGGGGTACAAGGGGGCCAGTAATAGAGGGGTACAAGGGGCCAGTAATAGAGGGGTACAAGGGGCCAGTAATAGAGGGGTACAAGGGGCCGGTAATAGAGGGGTACAAGGGGCCAGTAATAGAGGGGTACAAGGGGCCAGTAATAGAGGGGTACAAGGGGCCAGTAATAGAGGGGTACAAGGGGCCAGTAATAGAGGGGTACAAGGGGGCCAGTAATAGAGGGGTACAAGGGGGCCAGTAATAGAGGGGTACAAGGGGGCCAGTAATAGAGGGGTACAAGGGGGCCAGTAATATAGGGGTACAAGGGGCCAGTAATAGAGGGGTACAAGGGGGCCAGTAATAGAGGGGTACAAGGGGCCAGTAATAGAGGGGTACAAGGGGGGCAGTAATAGAGGGGTACAAGGAGCCTTTTGTACTGTAAGGCGGCATAATAAGGAGATTAGTATATACTGTGTGGGGGATTATACGGGGGGGCATTATAGGGGGGGTAATAAGGGGGCTACAATCAGATCTGTATATAGAGGCCTATAGAGGTCGCTGCTCACAGTGTTATTGTAATACCGGAGGAGGTCGGCAGGGGCCGCTGCTCACTTAGTGTTATTGTGCTGCCTCTGGGGGCCGGCAGGGGCCGCTGCTCACCTAGTGTTATTGTACTACCTCTGAGAGCCGGCAGGGGCCGCTGCTCCCTGTGCAGGCTTGTTATTGTAGTACTGCCCGGAGCCAGTAGAGGCCGCTGCCGCCCGCGCACTGTTGCCTGAGCTCTGCTGGATGATTGACAGCTCGGTGAGGGGGAGGGGCTTGTAGTGAAAAAAAATACAGAGCGATAGAGACGGAGGAGAGAGGCGAAGCCGGAGCTGAGGGCCGAGTATCCGCCGCCATCCCGAGCACCGAGCGCCCGCCCCGAGCCCGCCAGCACACCCGCAGCAGCCCCGCCGAGCGCTCCACCAGAACAGGTCGGTATTCGGGGTGGGGCGGCTGCGCGGGGCCTCCTATCCCGGGCGGAGGACGGGCCAGGCCGCAGCTTTGTTCGCTCGGGCCCAGCAGCCATCTTCCTCCTCTTGTGTTTCCATCTAGGGGCGGCTCTGACGGGGGGACCGGGGAGGGAGAGCCGGAGGCCGAGGATTGGGGCCCTGCTGCCCGGACACCGGGGCTCCGGACTGCCCTCAGGACAGGGGAGAACCCGACCCCCCTCCCCCCGGGATGGAATGGAACCTCCCGGGCTTTGTACATGTCACCCTCCCCCACACTGAGCCCCGAGCAGCTGTGCCTGAGTGTCATGTGGGGGACTACAACTCCCAGCATTGCCTGACATTGCTATGTATGATAGGGGGCCTGGCTGCAGAGTATTGCACTGTAATATAGGGGGACTACAACTCCCAGCATTGCCTGACAGTGCTATGTATGATAGGGGGCCTGGCTGCAGAGTATTGCACTGTAATATAGGGGGGACTACAACTCCCAGCATTGCCTGTCATTGCTATGTATTATAGAGGGCCTGGCTGCAGAGTATTGTACTGTAATATAGGGGGACTACAACTCCCAGCATTGCCTGACAGTGCTATGTATGATAGAGGGCCTGGCTGCAGAGTATTGCACTGTAATATAGGGGGAACTACAACTCCCAGCATTGCCTGTCATTGCTATGTATGATAGGAGGCCTGGCTGCAGAGTATTGCACTGTAATATAGGGGGAACTACAACTCCCAGCATTGCCTGACATTGCTATGTATTATAGAGGGCCTGGCTGCAGAGTATTGTACTGTAATATAGGGGGACTACAACTCCCAGCATTGCCTGACAGTGCTATGTATGATAGGGGGCCTGGCTGCAGAGTATTGCACTGTAATATAGGGGGGACTACAACTCCCAGCATTGCCTGTCATTGCTATGTATGATAGGAGGCCTGGCTGCAGAGTATTGCACTGTAATATAGAGGGACTACAACTCCCAGCATTGCCTGCCAGTGCTATGTATGATAGGAGGCCTGGCTGCAGAGTATTGCACTGTAATATAGGGGGAACTACAACTCCCAGCATTGCCTGGCATTGCTATGTATTATAGAGGGCCTGGCTGCAGAGTATTGTGCTGTAATATAGGGGGACTACAACTCCCAGCATTGCCTGACATTGCTATGTATTATAGAGGGCCTGGCTGCAGAGTATTGTACTGTAATATAGGGGGACTACAACTCCCAGCATTGCCTGACAGTGCTATGTATGATAGGAGGCCTGGCTGCAGAGTATTGCACTGTAATATAGGGGGACTACAACTCCCAGCATTGCCTGACAGTGCTATGTATGATAGGAGGCCTGGCTGCAGAGTATTGCACTGTAATATAGGGGGGACTACAACTCCCAGCATTGCCTGACAGTGCTATGTATGATAGGAGGCCTGGCTGCAGAGTATTGCACTGTAATATAGGGGGACTACAACTCCCAGCATTGCCTGACAGTGCTATGTATGATAGGAGGCCTGGCTGCAGAGTATTGCACTGTAATATAGGGGGGACTACAACTCCCAGCATTGCCTGACAGTGCTATGTATGATAGAGGGCCTGGCTGCAGAGTATTGCACTGTAATATAGGGGAACTACAACTCCCAGCATTGCCTGACAGTGCTATGTATGATAGGAGGCCTGGCTGCAGAGTATTGCACTGTAATATAGGGGGGACTACAACTCCCAGCATTGCCTGACAGTGCTATGTATGATAGAGGGCCTGGCTGCAGAGTATTGTGCTGTAATATAGGGGGACTACAACTCCCAGCATTGCTATGTATGATAGGAGGCCTGGCTGCAGAGTATTGCACTGTAATAGGGGGAACTACAACTCCCAGCATTGCCTGACAGTGCTATGTATGATAGAGGGCCTGGCTGCAGAGTATTGCACTGTAATATAGGGGTACTACAACTCCCAGCATTGCCTGACATTGCTATGTATTATAGAGGGCCTGGCTGCAGAGTATTGTGCTGTAATATAGGGGGAACTACAACTCCCAGCATTGCCTGACATTGCTATGTATTATAGATGGCCTGGCTGCAGAGTATTGCACTGTAATATAGAGGGACTACAACTCCCAGCATTGCCTGCCAGTGCTATGTATGATAGGAGGCCTGGCTGCAGAGTATTGCACTGTAATATAGGGGGAACTACAACTCCCAGCAGCCTGTGTGTATGATAGGAGGCCTGGCAGCAGAGTATTGTACTATGATGTGGGGGAACTACAACTCCCAGCATTGCCTGTCATTGCTATGTATTATAGAGGGCCTGGCTGCAGAGTATTGTGCTGTAATATAGGGGGACTACAACTCCCAGCAGTCTGTACTATCTCTGTGTGTGATAAAGGACCTGCCCATTGCACTCAGTGAATGCTGGGAGTTGTAGTTCCTCTGGAGTTGGATGTTCCTATTATTGTAGATGAACTACAACTCCCAGCATGCTGACTGGACATTGGCACATTGCTGTGTCATACAGAACTGTTGGAGAATGCTGGGAGTTGTAGTTCCTTGCGCCATACTTGTGGCATCCTGGTGTAGCGCTCTGCAGCCGGGCCCTGTAGTACTACAGCTCCCAGCATTCCCTGTTTTCGGCAGCTTACATGAGGCTGTGCTGTATTGTAGCTGCTCGGGTGCTTGTGTGTAGAACTACAACTCCCAGCATTTGTCAGAGCTGTGAGTTGTGTAGTGCAGATTGGATCTGTAGTACTACAACCCCCAGCATGCCCTGTCAGGTATTACACAATACTTTGCAGCTTCTTGTTCTCTTAATCTGATGTGACTACAACTCCCAGCATGTCCTGCCAGCGCAGCGCTCCCTGGTGTCAGACTGTGGGGGTTGTAGTCGTCCTCCTGCAGTGCTGGGATCTGTAGTTCTCTATATAGACAGGTGCGTTGCGGCCTGAGCTCCTCGCAGTCTGACTCGCTGGACGTCTCCTGGTCGCAGAGCTGAGGACTGTCACTGAGCCCGAACCTTCCATTCACAGCTGAGGA
Organism: Leptodactylus fuscus; assembly: GCF_031893055.1. Taxonomy (NCBI): domain Eukaryota; kingdom Metazoa; phylum Chordata; class Amphibia; order Anura; family Leptodactylidae; genus Leptodactylus; species Leptodactylus fuscus. The sequence goes on along the minus strand of NC_134275.1, from coordinate 10,317,545 downwards.
GTTGTTCCAGTGTATCAGTGCGGTGACCGTAGCGCTGCAGGATCTTCTCACATCCTGAGGGGTCGTTACAGTGTGCCAGGCTGGAGATCAGAGATTGTCTGCACTGGGTGCAACTGTAACAAACCCTCAGCTGTGACACCGGGTGGATTTCCAGCAATAGGTTTTAATTTTCTGACAGCAAGCAGAGATCTCCAATACTGTAGAGATGAGACAGATATGGGGGGGGGGGATATTATACAGGGAGGGGGTTCCACTGCCCCAGAAGGCAGCTTCTTAAAGGGGTTGTCTGAGACCTGTGTATAATGAATGCCGGAGATCTGTCCACAGGATTGGACCGGTCAGGGAGTGACAGCGGCCCAACAAACTAATATGTCTGCCAGAAGCCGTATACAAGGTATATACTAGACAGACCTGCAGCTATTGATGTATTATATGGGGCTCCATACGCTGCTGCCTGCGGTATACGTCCTCTCTGTACGCTGCTGCCTATGGTATATGGGGCTCCATACGCTGCTGCCTGCGGTATATGGGGCTCCATACGCTGCTGCCTGTGTTATATGGGGCTCCATACGCTGTTGCCTGCGGTATACGTCCTCTCTGTACGCTGCTGCCTGCGGTATATGGGGCTCCATACGCTGCTGCCTGCGGTATATGGGGCTCCATACGCTGCTGCCTGCGGTATATGGGGCTCCATACGCTGCTGCCTGCGGTATATGGGGCTCCATACGCTGCTGCCTGCGGTATATGGGGCTCCATACGCTGCTGCCTGCGGTATATGGGGCTCCGTACGCTGCTGCCTGCGGTATATGGGGCTCCGTACGCTGCTGCCTGCGGTATATGGGGCTCCGTACGCTGCTGCCTGCGGTATATGGGGCTCCGTACGCTGCTGCCTGCGGTATATGGGGCTCCGTACGCTGCTGCCTGCGGTATATGGGGCTCCGTACGCTGCTGCCTGCGGTATATGGGGCTCCGTACGCTGCTGCCTGCGGTATATGGGGCTCCGTACGCTGCTGCCTGCGGTATATGGGGCTCCGTACGCTGCTGCCTGCGGTATATGGGGCTCCGTACGCTGCTGCCTGCGGTATATGGGGCTCCGTACGCTGCTGCCTGCGGTATATGGGGCTCCGTACGCTGCTGCCTGCGGTATATGGGGCTCCGTACGCTGCTGCCTGCGGTATATGGGGCTCCGTACGCTGCTGCCTGCGGTATATGGGGCTCCGTACGCTGCTGCCTGCGGTATATGGGGCTCCGTACGCTGCTGCCTGCGGTATATGGGGCTCCGTACGCTGCTGCCTGCGGTAAATGGGGCTCCGTACGCTGCTGCCTGCGGTATATGGGGCTCCGTACGCTGCTGCTTGCGGTATATGGGGCTCCGTACGCTGCTGCCTGCGGTATATGGGGCTCCGTACGCTGCTGCCTGCGGTATATGGGGCTCCGTACGCTGCTGCCTGCGGTATATGGGGCTCCGTACGCTGCTGCCTGCGGTATATGGGGCTCCGTACGCTGCTGCCTGCGGTATATGGGGCTCCGTACGCTGCTGCCTGCGGTATATGGGGCTCCGTACGCTGCTGCCTGCGGTATATGGGGCTCCGTACGCTGCTGCCTGCGGTATATGGGGCTCCGTACGCTGCTGCCTGCGGTATATGGGGCTCCGTACGCTGCTGCCTGCGGTATATGGGGCTCCGTACGCTGCTGCCTGCGGTATATGGGGCTCCGTACGCTGCTGCCTGCGGTATATGGGGCTCCGTACGCTGCTGCCTGCGGTATATGGGGCTCCGTACGCTGCTGCCTGCGGTATATGGGGCTCCGTACGCTGCTGCCTGCGGTATATGGGGCTCCGTACGCTGCTGCCTGCGGTATATGGGGCTCCGTACGCTGCTGCCTGCGGTATATGGGGCTCCGTACGCTGCTGCCTGCGGTATATGGGGCTCCGTACGCTGCTGCCTGCGGTATATGGGGCTCCGTACGCTGCTGCCTGCGGTATATGGGGCTCCGTACGCTGCTGCCTGCGGTATATGGGGCTCCGTACGCTGCTGCCTGCGGTATATGGGGCTCCGTACGCTGCTGCCTGCGGTATATGGGGCTCCGTACGCTGCTGCCTGCGGTATATGGGGCTCCGTACGCTGCTGCCTGCGGTATATGGGGCTCCGTACGCTGCTGCCTGCGGTATATGGGGCTCCGTACGCTGCTGCCTGCGGTATATGGGGCTCCGTACGCTGCTGCCTGCGGTATATGGGGCTCCGTACGCTGCTGCCTGCGGTATATGGGGCTCCGTACGCTGCTGCCTGCGGTATATGGGGCTCCGTACGCTGCTGCCTGCGGTATATGGGGCTCCGTACGCTGCTGCCTGCGGTATATGGGGCTCCGTACGCTGCTGCCTGCGGTATATGGGGCTCCGTACGCTGCTGCCTGCGGTATATGGGGCTCCGTACGCTGCTGCCTGCGGTATACGGGGCTCCGTACGCTGCTGCCTGCGGTATACGGGGCTCCGTACGCTGCTGCCTGCGGTATACGGGGCTCCGTACGCTGCTGCCTGCGGTATACGGGGCTCCGTACGCTGCTGCCTGCGGTATAAGGGGCTCCGTACGCTGCTGCCTGCGGTATACGGGGCTCCGTACGCTGCTGCCTGCGGTATACGGGGCTCCGTACGCTTTGGCGCCCGGTCTGGGCGATGTCTGCAGTGTGCTAGAAGGTTTCGTCGTCTCCTCTGACCGGTCAGGGCCTCTCATGACTTATAGGAAGGGGCTTTGGCTTTAGTTTGATATTGGAATATTTTGGTTGGGGGCTCCTTCTCCCGGTATCGGGGGTGGGGGTGGGGGGGTCAGTATAGTTGACGTGCGCTGTATGTAAGTTTCGTCTCAGGCCGGCGCTGATACACTGTTCCGGATTCTTACAGAGTGGTAACTTTGTAACCATTCCATACAGAAGCATTAACACTTGTGCCGTTGCTGCAGATTTGGCTGTGACTTGTGCTTCCTCGCTGGGGGTCTTGGTGTCCTCCTGCAGTTGACAGCTCCTCGCCCCTTGCTGGCTGGTTGTAGTGAGAATTTGTCATTGCGTAAATGCGTCTTAAAGGAGCCGTTAAGTCACAATGAGGGGGCAGAGCCTGGCACAGGATCATTTCCACCTTTAAGGCACTAACTTTCTGGGGCTGAGCTTGGGGGCCACTTCAGATGCTTCTGGACTTAGCCTGTCTCAGGTCATGTGACTGTGGCCCCTGCGGTCCTGCTAGTGCTCTGCTGTAGACCCATCTCTGCTCTCCTAGTTTGTTACAGTGTATCAGTCTGGAGCTCGTAGAGCATTGTCTGGACTGGACACCATAGTACGCTGCTGCAGTCACCGGTTTCCCTGGGGGTGCAAATCACGGCCCAGCACCCCAATCTGTTATAGTTGGTTGATCCTGATGAAATCTTTGGGTTTGGTGACTTTTCTTTTTGTAATTTGTGTCCTTAAAGGGGTTTTCCAGGGGGTTGAACACTCGAGACCTCCACAGATCAGTTGTTTGTAGAGGCCGCAGTGTTCAGGTCACTGCTCACCAGATACAGTGCCATCTATTCTATAGTGGCTATACTTGGTACTGTAGATCAGCCCTGTTTTCCTGAATGGGACTGAGCTGCGACCAGGCCATGTGACCCATAGCGGTAGCAGTATCCACTCAAGGGCTAATGTCACTTTTAACAGCTGATCTGGGGGGTTGTGAGGTGTCAGACCCTACCGATCTCATACTCTATGGGTTGTCAAGTATTTGTAGGGGTGTAAAAGAAAAAAATAACCACACACACACACACACACACACACACTCGCCTGTCCCTGGAACGCCGCTGTTTGCTGCCAGGCAAACAGGTTATTGCTGCGGGTTCTGATCACGCAGCGTGTCCGTTATTGCTGCGGGTTCTGATCACGCAGCGTGTCCGTTATTGCTGCGTGTTCTGATCACGTGGCGTGTCCGTTATTGCTGCGTGTTCTGATCACGTGGCGTGTCCGTTATTGCTGCGTGTTCTGATCACGTGGCGTGTCCGTTATTGCTCCGGGTTAGGCCATAGTTTTTACCTTTCCAATGCACTGGATGAGAGCTGTGGCCGGCCGCTCGGCAACTGTGGCGGTTTTTTGCTGCGGTCGGGTCTGACCTGTGTAGCCTTATTCCAGACACTATAGCGCTCCCTTCAGTCCTCCGGAGCAGCTGCAGAGCGTTGCTGGTGAGCTCTGCACAATAACAGTAATACGCTCCCATACGCCTACAAGTGATGTCCTGGGGGAGGCGCCGTGTTATTAGCAGGCTCCTGAGCGCTGCTCCGCATAGACATATGATAGAGCTGTGTGTATTCTGCTCAAAATATCTTATCTAAGTACAAGAGACTCTCGACTTCTGCTTTTACAGGGATCGTCTTTAAGGAGGTGAGAGAGTCTGCGCTACTGCGGGCAGTGAGTGAACGGTCTGTGAAATGTCTGTCTGTGTCATAGGTACCAGTCATGAGCAGCCCCCGGTGATTGGTGAATCTCCTGATATTGTAGGAAGTGTCACCGATCACCTACATGATGGGGTATAAGATGTCTGATCACTGGGGCTGCCACAAATCACAACAGGGGTCATTGTTACCCCCATCTGGGTATACACAGTCTTCATACTGTGACACTATAGCAAGCTGGATGTTGTGGTCCTGACAATCACTGCAAGTACATCGCTGTATCACATCAGTAGGTACTAACCTGAAGTTGTGGCCATGTCTGTTCTGTATTATACTCCAGAGCTGCGCTCACTATTCTGCTGGTGCAGTCACTGTGTACATACATTACATTACTTATCCTGTATTATACTCCAGAGCTGCGCTCACTATTCTGCTGGTGCAGTCACTGTGTACATACATTACTTATCCTGTATTATACTCCAGAGCTGCGCTCACTATTCTGCTGGTGCAGTCACTGTGTACATACATTACATTACTTATCCTGTATTATACTCCAGAGCAGCGCTCACTATTCTGCTGGTACAGTCACTGTGTACATCCATTACATTACTTATCCTGTATTATACTCCAGAGCTGCGCTCACTGTTCTGCTGGTACAGTCACTGTGTACATACATTACACTACTTATCCTATATTATACTCCAGAGCTGCGCTCACTATTCTTCTGGTACAGTCACTGTGTGCATACATTACATTACTTATCCTGTATTATACTCCAGAGCTGCGCTCACTATTCTGCTGGTACAGTCACTGTGTATAGACATGACTTATCCTGTATTATGCTGCAGACTGTTATGGGGCCCCCTGATTACTGGTTACTCCCCCTTTACCGTCTGTTTTGGGGCCCCACTTCTCAGTGACCTCTTTTAGCTGCTGTTTCTGTGAAGCTTCTGGTTATGGCGCCCTCTGGTGCACACTGCAGGTTGGTCTTTGGCTCTGTAGTATAATATTGGGGTCACCTCTACTCTTTGTCTGTGCAGAGTTGGGGCCCTATACTGTAGTTTTGGACGTGATCTCTGCCCCCTCCCCTATGTGCGCGGTGATGTTATCCGTGGGGCCGCCATTATTTTTGTCGCCTCGTACAGATGGGAGCTCCAGTGATTTCTCAGCGGTCGAGGACGATGGAGACGGATTGTGCGGGTCTGGAGGATTGGCTGCGGCGCTGACTCCTTTTTAATTGCCCCCTCAGTGATTAGATGTAATTTTTCAAGAAATAAACAAAATTCCTCGGAGGACGCGCGGCCGCTGCGCTGCTCAGGTGCGTTCTGTTTGCGGAGGCGTTGTGTGCCTTCAAGGGGAACATATGGAAAATCGGCAGATTTGTTGGGGATGTGGATATGGCTGCGCTAGTGGTGCCAGGAAGATCTGTCATGGGGACTTTCATATTTAAGGAATTGGCTCAGGATACAATTCCCTGCCACGTCCTATGAAGCGCTTTCTTCTGTAGGTTGTAAAGCTGGGTGGCAGCCCATGTGCTGACTGTGTCCGAGGCTGTCACTCTGCTTTCCCAGGCTCCTGAGCGGTTTCCTATCAGGGAGCGCTGTCAGTAGATGTGTTGGCTCTGGGGATTTTGTCCAGCTTTGGATTACAGCGCTCCGGCGGGGACCCCGGGGTAATCCGCGCTATTGATTGGTTATATCCGGAGCGCCGCCGCTCACCACCGTAATGTCAGACTTACCGCCATTAACCCTTGCAGAAGCCTCCGCACCATGAAGGTCACATGACTGCTGGATTGTGCGGTCTAGCTCCGCGCGGAGCGTCTCTTGTGCTGACGTATTAGAGATGGACTCTCCAGCCCTGCCGCTCAGAGTTGTCAGAGGGATCTCACCGACAGGACTAGTAACAGAGTACAAGCCTCGTGTCTGACAGAGGACATTGCTGGTTTGTCGCCTCCGTGCTGCTGCGTGTCTGTATACAGGAATACTCAGTGGAGTGTGAGGTGCTGGAGTGTTGTGAGTTCGCTCACACGACCGCCGCGCCGCCACCGCCATGGGTATTGACTTGATGATCTGTCCCGATAGAGGTCGTGGCTCCTTTAAGACGTTAAACAGATTGTCCGAGTCTCCTCCATTACAGCGGATCAGTCAGGACTGAAAAATTAGCAGATGAGACTTGGCCAATGAAAGCGGAGACGCAACAGATGCAAAACCTGCGTCTAAATCTAACAAGGTTGTGTGAACAGGACCTAAGGCGGGTCATGTAAGAGCAGGTGAAACGACTCGTTTTTTTTTTTTTGGCAGTTTTGGACCCATTTTGCCGCCATTTTTAATGTCTATTTGTCGTCTGTTCTGATCTGTCCATTAAAAGCCGCTTTATTGGTCACTTGTTAAAATCGGATCCCTTGCGTTGTGTTGGGCGCCGGAAACCTTTATATGGTTGTATTAAACCTCAGTTGTGTGAATAGGGCTCAAGGCTACACACAGGCGGCCAGGTGCTGCTTATGGGTTTGTGGAAAACGGACCGCGCACACTTGGCGTCCTGTATCATCCATGTTGTTCACGCACCTATATATTTTGGCGAATGAGCCCAGGATCGGACCTGTGCCTTAGTTTTGCGTCTCGGCCCCTAGTTGTGTGTATGAGGCCGTAGAGAATGGGTCAGGTGTACGGTCCGGATCTTAGTACATCCGCGGCTCAGTCGCGTACACTGGAATACCAGATTAAAGGAATTGTCGCGCTTCGTGTTTTTGGGACGTCTTGCAGAATCCTCACACCTATTGTTTGGCAGGACGCGGTCACCGTGACGAAGCAGCGGCGGTAAAGACAGTGAAGGAGCTGCGTCGGTTTCCTCCAGGTTGCCGGTGTAGTAGACGGTTACTTCCCCCCCACTTGCTGATCCTCCGCGCCCCCCGGGGATTCGCCGGCGCCGGTTTCCTTCTGCTAATTAGATTTTCTCCGGCTCTGCTTCCACTTAGCGGCTGCGCCGGCGTTGCGTGCTGTGCAGATGGCATCTTGCAGGTTTTTTTTTTTTTCTTCTTGTTTTTGTTTTATTGTATGTAATTAACCTTCCCCACTGCAGGGGGCGTGGACAGGCGCAGACTTGGCTTTTGGGGACTGGAGGTTTTGTAATTGCCTGGGTGACCTTGTCGGACGTGTCGGCCGTTCCGCCTCCCCGGGATGAGGTTGTCGGCTTTCTATTCTGCCTCTTATCCATTGTTTATGTGGGTTCACGTGAAATTACACTGACAAATCTGCCGTTGTACCCCCGGTGTGCGGAGCGCAGTCATGTGACCCGGGCGGGGGAGGGGAGATGTGGTGGATGGGAGCAATCTTTTGCACAGAGGGGTTGCCTAGCGACAGCACAGAAGCCGAAGATAAATCGGGCCTAGTATTTTGGTGGGAGGGGGGTGAAACCCAGGTGGGAGGATATCCGGAGGTTGTTACAATGTATCAGTCTGCACGATATTATATCTTACCTGATACATTGTAGTCATGTGGATCGTTCAGACTGGATACAGGTGTCACAAATCCTCTTGGGGGGGGGGGGGGGGGTGTAGGTGCTCAACTCTTACTATTCACTTCTATGGATGTTCCAAAAACAGGTGAGCACATCTTCTCCAGTCCCATAGAAATGAACAGAGTACTGGCATTGTCCCCCCCCCTAATCGCCACAACCGCTGATTCCCTCCCTTCTCCTCCCCCCAGGACCTGCATAGTGGATGAGACCCCTGTGATGTCGGCCCCTCCTGAAGCCCATGTGTCCTAGGCTAGTGGGGGAGCCCTGGCCACTTCTGTATATTCGGGTAGGTGCAGGGATTATCCAGATGGGGCCACATATTACCTTGCAGTCCTGGCCGGACAGTCCGCCCCTGGATTCCTGGAAGGTGAGTGTTTGGGTCGTGTGCACCCCGCGGAGAGTAAGATTGGGTCACACACCCTCACTCTGGCAGATGTCGGGATTGCATTTACTGCCCCTTTAAGGCTCCCGTGTCTGTCGAGTCTCGTGTATCTGGATGATCTCAGCGCGTGTTTCGGGGCCGGGGTGGATGGGGCTGTTGCTTGGATACAGTTTGTACTCTGAATAAGAAACCTACGGAAAACATGTTTATGGTGTCATTGAGAACGCGTCGCGGCTTCTCTTAGGAAGTGCGCTGGATTACGCAGGACGGCGGCTTGTCAGCTGCTGCCGCAGGGATTCTCTGACCGCCTACACCCGGCAGCCGGGTGAAATGAATCCTTCTGGGGGTGTGGGGAGCGCATGGGGGGGCTGGGGACTGTCATTTGGCTATAAGGGCATGCTGGGTATTGTAGTGTCCGGGTAGAGGCCATGTATGTGCCGCCATATTATAGCAAATATCTGTAATATGCTGAGCAGTGTCTCGTACTCTAGTTGCATCCAGAGCTGCATTTAATATGATGTTTTCTCTTATTGCTGCCCCCTGCTGGATGACTGGGCGTAGTCCCTTATGGAATTTCCCTTCTCTTTATTTAGGGTCTGTGTTTGTCAGCCCAAAGCTCTTGAGAAAGTCCTACCATGCCCTGCAGGTAACGGCCATACTGTCCATCACATATACACTGATACTGAGCGGGGGAGGGGCGGTTCTATCCACATCCCCCGTATTGATCCCTCTTTCCTCTCGGCAGCCATATCGGGCTTGCAGCTGGTTACTTAGCTACCGTATTGTTCCTGCGGGAGAGGCGCTCGTTTGCTTGATGAGGCTGCGGCCTGTCTCCTCTCATCAGCCTGGTCACTGGGGCGGATCCGCTGCATTTTAATAATAGGACATTGCTGATCTTCAGATTCCTGCCCGGTTATGTTTGCTGTGTTTCACGTCTCTCTTGTCAGTGTTCAGACTGCTGAGCGTGCACTGCCATAAAGAGGGTGATAAGCGTGACTGGCACCGCTGATCTGGAGGTGCATCGAAGTCAAGGTGCCGGCCAGGACAGGCTTTGCATTCAGTGGTGCTACCCCTCCAAAAATGGGTGTCGTCATATTAATTTGGTACCATAAGGACAAGCAGTGTTGAGAACACGATAGGATGAGTCGCCGCTGTGCAAAAAACAAGTGGCGTCGTCCTGTACTAGCTAGTCATGTATTGGCTCTCCCTCCCCCCACTAAATATACTGGTCCAGTTCTGGTGGAGGAGGGGGATGGGTAATCAATGCTGAGAAGGGCCAGTGTATGACCCAGAGGGTAATACAGGTCGGGCGTCCTCCTGCTGTCAGCCGCCACTGACCGCAACACGGAGCCGCAGCGACTACTGAGTGATGGGAATAAATCGGCGGCAGAGTCACTGCACAGGATAGACTTGGGGTGACCGAAGGGATTATGGCTGTAGGAAGGAAGAGAAAGGTTGTTGTAAGACACTGGATAAGAGATCATCATATAGAAGGCTGTAGGAGAACGGAAGACATGTCTGAAATTCTTAAAGACAGCTGCTGCGAGGAAGGAGAACAAGTGTCATTCCTGGGATGCCTGTTATATAATGTACGCTAGAAACGTGTGAGGGGGACACAAGGACAGCGCACCGCGTTACTGTAAATGTATTCCCTGCAACTAGTAACAGTATCCTGTATTATACTGCAGAGCTGCGCTCATTATTCTGCTGGTGCAGTCACTGTGTACATACATTACATTACTTATCCTGTATTATACTCCAGAGCTGCGCTCACTATTCTGCTGGTACAGTCACTGTGTACATATATTACATTACTTATCCTGTATTATACTCCAGAGCTGCGCTCGCTATTCTGCTGGTGCAGTCACTGTGTACATACATTACATTACTTATCCTGTATTATACTCCAGAGCTGCGCTCGCTATTCTGCTGGTACAGTCACTGTGTACATACATTACATTACTTATCCTGTATTATACTGCAGAGCTGCGCTCATTATTCTGCTGGTGCAGTCACTGTGTACATACATTACTTATCCTGTATTATACTCCAGAGCTGCGCTCACTATTCTGCTGGTACAGTCACTGTGTACATATATTACATTACTTATCCTGTATTATACTCCAGAGCTGCGCTCGCTATTCTGCTGGTGCAGTCACTGTGTACATACATTACATTACTTATCCTGTATTATACTCCAGAGCTGCGCTCACTATTCTGCTGGTACAGTCACTGTGTACAGACATTACATTACTTATCCTGTATTATAATCCAGAGCTGTGCTCACTATTCTGCTGGTACAGTTACTGTGTACATACATTACATTACTTATCCTGTATTATACTCCAGAGCTGCGCTCACTATTCTGCTGGTACAGTCACTGTGTACAGACATTACATTACTTATCCTGTATTATAATCCAGAGCTGTGCTCACTATTCTGCTGGTACAGTCACTGTGTACATACATTACATTACTTATCCTGTATTATACTCCAGAGCTGCGCTCACTATTCTGCTGGTGCAGTCCCTTGAGCTGTTATGCCTGCCCACACACTTGCTGACTGAATTCATTGTCATCTTTGCTGTCACTTGTAGTTTCTGTCTGGCTTCCACTCATCTATTACATTTGTCTTGCTTCACAGGCTGATCGGGAGAGGTGCTGAGAAAAATTTCCCTACTAGATGACATTTCATCGCAATGTCCGATCGTTTGGGGCAGATATCCAAGGGAAAGGATGGGAAAAGCAAGTACTCGTCTCTCAACCTGTTTGACAAGTATAAAGGGAAGTCAATAGAAGCCGTCAGAACCACAGGTGAGGCTCGCGTATAGTACGGGGGAGGGGGGTGCTCACGCATAGCACATGTAGGGGGTGGCTCTGTATACTGTGGTCTAATCATGTGACCTGAAGTGACCCTTTGAGCCTTGGAGCACAGCGTATGGGGCGCTGCAATAGCAGACAAACCTGTGCACACGTGCGGTGCTGGAGGAAGCTGCCAGGTTTTCCAATCCAGGACAATCCCTTTAAGTACACTGCGGCTGCAAATAGCCCCGGGGCTGATCTGTCCTAGCAGCGCTGGCACATTGTAACAAACTGCAGCTGTGTTAGTAGAATTGGGTCTGGTCATTCTCTGGATATAAACAGGAGTGGGGGGGGATGTATTTTGTTCTTGTGTTCTTTTTTTTTTTTTTTTTTTTTTTCCTGCTGCACAAACACGATTTTCAGTTTAACCCTTTATTCCCTTCCAGTTATACCTAGACATGGCTTACAGAGTCTTGGGAAAGTTGCCGCTGCTCGGCGTATGCCACCTCCTGCAAACTTGCCAAGCTTGAAATCTGAGAACAAAGGAAACGACCCCAATATTATTATAGTGCCCAAAGACGGAACAGGATGGGCAAACAAACAAGAGCATCCAGACCAAAAGAGGTGAGTGCGGAGCGCCGCCTGGTGGTGGAGCGATGTCAGTGATGTGTTATAGTCTGGTGCATGTTGCTGTGTATCTGTCATTCCTCTCCTGACTCTTCGTCTCACCCGCTTTCTTCTTGTACCTCCCGCAGTTCCAGTGTGACAGCTCCTCAGCAGCAGGAGTCGCTGCCGCAGCAGGGTTTGCCGAAATCTGTCTCCAATTTACAGAAACCGACCACAGTGAACAGTCCGGAGGTGGGTGCTTGGCAGGGACGCGCTCGCTCTGTTCACTGGCAGCCATTCCCAGAACCGCTGCTCTGAGGGCAAAGTCTTGTGAACGCTCCAGTATAATGATGGTACTCCGATACGAGTACAATCTCACTCATGGTTGTCACAGCTCCGCCTCTGACTTTCCCCATTCTCAGCTGGTTCAGATCCTAATGCTGGTGGATAGTGTTGCATTATCAGGACGCAGTGTTAATGATTTAGTACTCGGTGTTTGCTTTGGTGATGGGTGACACGCTTGTTCTGCAGCTCCCTGACGATTGCCCCCCATCCCCCTCCACCGATTTAGCCCTTTTCCTTGGTGGGATCTTTTATTCTTGTCTTGTGTTTTGCATTTGGTGCTCTCAGAAGAAAACAGTAATCACCTCCCAGCCCCAGGGGCCGCTCCCTCCGGGGCCGCCAACTGTCTCCTCCTTGGTGTTAGCAGTAGAGACTTCCATTATTATCTTTATGCTGAAGACTAAGCCTTGAGATGTCAGGTCAATCCCAGGAGGCCGTAGCAAAGGCCTTCAGCAAGAGCTCTTCCCTGTCTGTCGCCTCTCATGGAGCCTTGACAAGTGCAGATGCATTGTATTGCAGTGCGGGCAACACACAGCCCATAAGGAAGGCGACACTGGCCTGGAAACCTATTGATTCCAGTAATTCCTCTAATACTACATCGATGGGGATATCAGATATTCTGCATGGCAGATACAATACGTTTCTGATGTCCGTGTTACCTGCGAGGACCTGTGCTAACCCTCTGTGACCCTGCATGTCAATGCATTTATATGGCCTATATAGGGTTCTGGTACATGTGCATGGTCCTCTTCTATAGGGGCGCCCAGTATGGACCTCTATAGGCCTAATGATTCTCTTTTCTTGTGTTTGCAGAATATAAATTTAGTGCCAGGTGGGCCAAAGTCATGGGCTCAGCTGAACGGAAAGCCAGCAGGACACGAAGGTGGTGAGTGCCATCGCTTGTGCCATAGATTGCCGCCTCTGCCTCTTCCTGCACCGTCCTGATCCCTGCCCTGTCTCCTCCACAGGTTCAAGGGGCTCAAACCGACTGTTGTCCTTCTCTCCCGAGGAATTTCCAACGCTGAAAGCAGCTGGCGAGCAAGACAAGGCTGGCAAAGAAAAGAGCGGCTTAGATCCATCGTATGGGCCCGGACCAAGCCTCCGCCCCCAGAGTAAGCCCCTCGCCCTGCTTCCCGGTAACCGCTCTGAACGTTTTATTGTCCGTCCTCCCTTCCCCCGCTTGAACCCAAACCTGCTTGTGTGTATATAGTAGGAGCATTGGCTGTATATGACATAGATGACGAGTCTTCCATCTTATTGTGCCTGTCTAGGTTTATATCAGGGACTGGTAGTTATTAGCACATAGATGTTACAGGGGAATCCTACTGATACGTAGGTGTTATATAGGAACGTTCCTGTGTACAGTAATGTCATAAACACAATGCAGAACTTAGGGAGGGTCTGATCCCTGTAACCACCATCAGTCAGTAGATTGAAGGGCCCCGGGGCCTATGTCACCTGACTTGTTCTTAAGGGGGCTCGAAGTGTATTATTGGCTACAATGCAATTATCTGCATTAACCAAGGAGGGGGTAGATTTCAAGGGGTTCTCTCAATATTAGACCTGTCAGGGACCGGGGCCATATGTCCACTTCCTATCCCTCTAGTGCATGTAACATGGGAATTAATCCAGCAAATCCTAACTAGAAATCTTCCGCTGTTTTATGTATTTACCTCTGAGACGTCTCACTGCTGAGGGTTTGTCACTTTTCTGTCTGATACATGTATTATCTGCACTGATACATTGTAACGGACTCACAGACAGGATACAAAAGTTACAAACCCTCAGCTGTCAGATCCATAATCTTATGATGCAGTTATGTTTATTCACTTTCAGCAAGCAGAGATCTGTACATTGGTCACAGACTGAAGCACGAGGTCAAGTAGAAAATACAGAACAAACCTTTCTATTTTCTGGCCTTTGCAGGTGGTTCAGTAGTTTGCAGCCTTGGCGCTTATTGCCGCTTCAGCTTCTTAGTTCTCTCTGGTCTCCTCACAGTCCTGCAGTTTTTTGTTTTCCTGGGTCTTGTTGGACGTTTCATCTTTAGCTCTTGTTTCCTCTTATGCTCCCATTGCAGATGTCACCAGTTGGAGGGAGGGCGGTGGGAGAAGCATCACCGGTGGCATCTCTCCAACCGTCTCTCCTACTGAGCCGGGCAGCAAATCCACTGCTCCTGCAGATGGCGCCCCCTCCACAGCGCAAGCTAGTAGTGACCCTAAGGAACTCTCACTGCGCCCGGCTCAGCCCACAAGAAAAGGGGCTTCACAGTTCATGGGAAACACCTACCATCCACCTACATACCATGATATGCTACCAGCTTTTGTAAGTATTAATGTGCTCATTTGTTGTACTGATTCTGTATTATACTCCAGAGCTGTGCTCACTATTCTGCTGGTACAGTCACTATGTACATACATTACATTACTTATCCTGTATTATACTCCAGAGCTGCGCTCACTATTCTGCTGGTACAGTCACTGTGTACATACATTACATTACTTATTCTGTATTATACTCCAGAGCTGCGCTCACTATTCTGCTGGTGCAGTCACTGTGTACATACATTACATTACTTATTCTGTATTATACTCCAGAGCTGCGCTCACTATTCTGCTGGTGCAGTCACTGTGTACATACATTACATTACTTATCCTGTATTATACCCCAGAGCTGCGCTCACTATTCTTCTGGTACAGTCACTGTGTACATATATTACATTACTTATCCTGTATTATACCCCAGAGCTGCGCTCACTATTCTGCTGGTACAGTCACTGTGTACATACATTACATTACTTATCCTGTATTATACTCCAGAGCTGCGCTCACTATTCTGCTGGTACAGTCACTGTGTACATACATTACATTACTTATCCTGTATTATACCCCAGAGCTGCGCTCACTATTCTGCTGGTGTAGTCACTGTGTACATACATTACATTACTTATCCTGTATTATACTCCAGAGCTGCGCTCACTATTCTGCTGGTACAGTCACTGTGTACATATATTACATTACTTATCCTGTATTATACTCCAGAGCTGCGCTCACTATTCTGCAGACCTCAGAGCTGAAATCTTCTAGCATCCCCCAGCTTGTTCAGACTCCTCAGGACTTGTAACTTCTTTCTTGTGTACAGAGGATGATCCTTTCTAGACTTTCTATAATCTTGTCTTTCAGATGTGCTCTCAGCACCCTCCAGAACCCACTGGGACATTGGATCGAGCTTCCTTCCCCATCCTCTCCTCCCAATCTCGCCTTGAACCTCGCGTACCCTTTAGACAGTATCAAATGAACAATCAGGATGGGTGAGTGACCCTCTGTTGGTGGGGGGACATGCGCTCACTCTCTGGTGCTGGGGGCGGCGCGGGCTCTCTGGTGTTGTGTATTCCCATTGTCTTCATTTCATTCTAATTGTGCCTTTACTTAAACAGAAAAGAGATCAGGCCGAGCGGTGGCGGTTTACGGCCTGTACGTTCACAGCGCCCTCAACCGGAGAGGGCCCCACGAGCCACCATTATAAATGCAGAAGACCTTAAGGAACTGGACGACCTAGACAATGATGCTGAAGACGGCTGGGCAGGTGTGTATCAGGATATGGGTGCACTGCACCTCCTGAATAGGCACTTCATCTTTTTTGCTCATCTGTGATTTTCTTGATTTCAGGTCTTCATGATGAAGTGGATTATTCTGAGAAACTGAAATTCAGTGAAGATGAGGAGGAGGAGGAAGCCCCGAAAGACAGCAGAAGTAAATGGTAGGAGGAGTTCAGTATTATCCTGGTGTCTGCCTGAGCGGGAGGTCTTATACTGAGCACCTTATATTACTGTTTGGTTGGTCCTTGAATTTAGAATTGGGACTGGACACTGACCCCAAATATCGTCCATGTCCTGCACTATTCATGTGATGGTGGTATTGGTGTTTCAGGAATGGCTGGGACTGCAGAAGGCAGCGGCAAGTTTCCTTTAACTCCACTGACAGCGCTGAGACCAAACACCCAGCAGAGAATGTGAAAGTATGGAGCGATCCAGCTGCACATCCACGTCCCACCAGAAGGGGGCAGGAACCTGTACAGACAGCTCCACGGAAAGCCAACAGCTGGGCTGCAGTAGCGGAACACCCGGTAGGGAGGAGAACTGTAGTAACCAATGGAAAAATAGTGATCCATCTCTGTGAATAGTGGTTATATTCTTGTACATAGGGGGCAGTATTATAGTAGTTATATTCTTGTACATAGGGCAGTATTATAGTAGTTATATTCTTGTACATAGGAGGTAGTATTATAGTAGTTATATTCTTGTACATAGGAGTAGTATTATAGTAGTTATATTCTTGTATATAGGAGTAGTATTATAGTAGTTATATTCTTGTACATAGGAGTAGTATTATAATTGTTATATTCTTGTACATAGGAGCAGTATTATAGTAGTTATATTCTTGTACATAGGAGGTAGTATTATAGTAGTTATATTCTTGTACATAGGAGTAGTATTATAATTGTTATATTCTTGTACATAGGAGCAGTATTATAGTAGTTATATTCTTGTACGTAGGAGGTAGTATTATAGTAGTTATATTCTTGTACATAGGAGCAGTATTATAGTAGTTATATTCTTGTACATAGTTGTATTGTAGTAGTTATATTCTTGTACATAGGAGGTAGTATTATAATTGTTATATTCTTGTACATAGGAGCAGTATTATAGTAGTTATATTCTTGTACATAGGAGTAGTATTATAGTAGTTATATTCTTGTACATAGGAGTAGTATTATAGTAGTTATATTCTTGTACATAGGAGTAGTATTATAGTAGTTATATTCTTGTACATAGGAGTAGTATTATAGCAGTTATATTCTTGTACATAGGAGTAGTATTATAGTAGTTATATTCTTGTACATAGGAGGTAGTATTATAATTGTTATATTCTTGTACATAGGAGCAGTATTATAGTAGTTATATTCTTGTACATAGGAGTAGTATTGTAGTAGTTATATTCTTGTACATAGGAGTAGTATTATAGTAGTTATATTCTTGTACATAGGAGCAGTATTATAGTAGTTATATTCTTGTATATAGGAGCAGTATTATAGTAGTTATATTCTTGTACATAGGAGTAGTATTATAGTAGTTATATTCATGTACATAGGAGGTATTATAGTAGTTATATTCTTGTATATAGGAGCAGTATTATAGTAGTTATATTCTTGTACATAGGAGGTAGTATTATAGTAGTTATATTCTTGTATATAGGAGGTAGTAGTATAGTAGTTATATTCTTATACATAGGAGCAGTATTATAGTAGTTATATTCTTGTATATAGGAGCAGTATTATAGTAGTTATATTCTTGTACATAGGAGTAGTATTATAGTAGTTATATTCTTGTACATAGGAGCAGTATTATAGTAGTTATATTCTTGTATATAGGAGCAGTATTATAGTAGTTATATTCTTGTACATAGGAGGTAGTATTATAGTAGTTATATTCTTGTACATAGGAGGTAGTATTATAGTAGTTATATTCTTATACATAGGAGCAGTATTATAGTAGTTATATTCTTGTACATAGGAGGTATTATAGTAGTTATATTCTTGTATATAGGAGGTAGTATTATAGTAGTTATATTCTTGTACATAGGAGTAGTATTATAGTAGTTATATTCATGTACATAGGAGGTAGTATTATAGTAGTTATATTCTTGTATATAGGAGCAGTATTATAGTAGTTATATTCTTGTACATAGGAGGTAGTATTATAGTAGTTATATTCTTGTATATAGGAGGTAGTATTATAGTAGTTATATTCTTGTACATAGGAGTAGTATTATAGTAGTTATATTCATGTACATAGGAGGTAGTATTATAGTAGTTATATTCTTGTATATAGGAGCAGTATTATAGTAGTTATATTCTTGTACATAGGAGGTAGTATTATAGTAGTTATATTCTTGTACATAGGAGTAGTATTATAGTAGTTATATTCTTGTACATAGGAGTAGTATTATAGTAGTTATATTCTTGTATATAGGAGGTAGTATTATAGTAGTTATATTCTTGTACATAGGAGCAGTATTATAGTAGTTATATTCTTGTACATAGGAGGTAGTATTATAGTAGTTATATTCTTGTATATAGGAGGTAGTATTATAGTAGTTATATTCTTGTACATAGGAGTAGTATTATAGTAGTTATATTCTTGTACATAGGAGTAGTATTATAGTAGTTATATTCTTGTATATAGGAGGTAGTATTATAGTAGTTATATTCTTGTATATAGGAGCAGTATTATAGTAGTTATATTCTTGTACATAGGAGGTAGTATTATAGTAGTTATATTCTTGTACATAGGAGTAGTATTATAGTAGTTATATTCTTGTACATAGGAGTAGTATTATAGTAGTTATATTCTTGTATATAGGAGGTAGTATTATAGTAGTTATATTCTTGTATATAGGAGCAGTATTATAGTAGTTATATTCTTGTACATAGGAGTAGTATTATAGTAGTTATATTCTTGTACATAGGAGCAGTATTATAGTAGTTATATTCTTGTATATAGGAGCAGTATTATAGTAGTTATATTCTTGTACATAGGAGGTAGTATTATAGTAGTTATATTCTTGTACATAGGAGGTAGTATTATAGTAGTTATATTCTTATACATAGGAGCAGTATTATAGTAGTTATATTCTTGTACATAGGAGGTATTATAGTAGTTATATTCTTGTATATAGGAGGTAGTATTATAGTAGTTATATTCTTGTACATAGGAGTAGTATTATAGTAGTTATATTCATGTACATAGGAGGTAGTATTATAGTAGTTATATTCTTGTATATAGGAGCAGTATTATAGTAGTTATATTCTTGTACATAGGAGGTAGTATTATAGTAGTTATATTCTTGTATATAGGAGGTAGTATTATAGTAGTTATATTCTTGTACATAGGAGCAGTATTATAGTAGTTATATTCTTGTACATAGGAGCAGTATTATAGTAGTTATATTCTTGTACATAGGAGCAGTATTATAGTAGTTATATTCATGTACATAGGAGGAGTATTATAGTTATTTTTAGTTGTATGTGGGGGTGGTTAATTGTTTTAAATGATGATATATTGACTACAACCATAAGATCTGTAGATAGTTGTTGGTTTTGTTGTTCCCCTTTGGGTTTTAATAACCTCTAGCTCTATGTTCCTTTCTTACAGAAGTCGGCTCCAGCCTCCGTCTTACGTCAGTCTTCTGTTGAAGATAAAGAAGAGAAGACTCCTCCAAGGCAGAAGTTTGTCACTTCTGAAATATCTGAGGCAGTCGAGCGAGCTCGCAAGCGGCGGGAGGAGGAAGAGCGCCGAACTCGTGAAGAACGACTGGCTGCCTGCGCTGCAAAACTTAAACAGCTGGATCAGAAGACCAAACATGTTTCTAAATCGGGAAGTGAGACCCCTAAGCGTATGGAAAATAAAGAGAATGAAGACCCCCGGTCCCCAGTCTCAGACCATAGCAGCACTCAGGAGAACGCTCAGAATTACCGCAGAGGTACGACCGTATGGGACAAGGGCTTGAGATGTTATTTGGCCATTCCTTATCCTGGGGTATATAACTGTAACCCTGAAAGGCTTTATCCTGCATTCACCTTCTTTTTTAACTGGGGGTTTCTTTGGTTTTTTTTTCCTCTAGATTACTCCCAGGAATCTGCCCCCGAATATTTAGATGAGGAGCCTCCAGTAGTTCCTAGAGCTGAGAGCAGCAGTGAAGAAGACTGCAGAGAGTCTGTGTCTCCAGTGCAGGATTTTGGCAAGCACCAGAAGCTGATCCCACCGAGGTTCCAGAGGCAGCAGCAGGTAATGGATCAGGTTATACTGGGGTACTAATCCATACATGCATATATCGGAGCTGATTGGCGATAACCAGGAATGAGCACTACACTGTGTACAGAGCCTGGCGCTTTCCGCGGTAACAGTAGTGTTTACTTTGGCACCTATGGTAGCCATGACCTGATCTGATATTGGTGAGGTCCCACTATATATTGGTAATGGTCATTACACTTGTCGTACGCACTCACAAGCTCCTATAATACCGGGGTAACACCAGGTGACTGTATTGTGTCTGGTGTGAAGAGAACACTTACAAATGTGCAGAGCAGGCTTTGTGCCAACACAGAATATGTGAGATCTCTGCTCTGAAGCATGCAGATCTATAGATGTGACTAATGTCTACTGATGTAATGCTTTACTATCACTCCTCTCCTTAGGAGCAGTTATATAAGATGCAGCAGTGGCAGCAGCAGCAACAACAAGCGTATGTGGCATCGACCCACTCCAGCCACCCACGCCCCTTCTATTCCCACCACCCGCAGATGTTGGGCTTTGATCCTCGCTGGATGATGATGCCTTCCTATATGGATCCCCGGATGACACAGGGTCGTGCTACTGTAGATTTCTATCCTTCCTCCATACATCCTCCAGGTTTGTACTCAGCATGGTTGTGTCTGTTTTATCTGCACCATGCAGGTAGTAGAGCTAGAGCACACATGCGGATCATAGGAGGAATAGGTAGATGTTTGGGGTTTAAGCATGGATCCCAGTCTGGTACGGAGCTCCTTCCACTGCCAGGGTTGCTTGTTCCTTCCCTGCATACAAAATAAACATGTTTTCTTGCTAGGTGTGATGAAACACATGATCCAGCAAGAATCCGTGGGTGGAGGTTGCCAGCCCGACGATTGCCAGCCGTCAGATCGCAGGCCTCCGTCTGCTGAACCTGTGTCTGCCTGGAGCCAGGACAGTTATGTGCACCTACAGAGCAAAGCCTACTCCCTGCCACAGCCGAAACCCATGGAGAGTGCGACAGACGTAACGTACTGCAGGTAATGGGAGAGACAGTGCATTTACATGACGCGCTTTACCATCTTGCCTGCACTGAATAGCCTTTCTTGTATTCTTAACAACGGAGTCCTCCTACATACAGACTTTTTATTTGCTACTATGGTTTCAGAGCACGACAGTCCTCTGGGGGCTACATACTGTTACTCCTTACCATCGCTGGTACATTGTAGCTGAGATGGTCGTGTAGTCGGCACATAGAAGCAGGACTAGTTTTAGTTCACTGTTTGCTTTTCTGTCACTTACGTTTTTTTAAGACCTCTGCTTGCAAAGTCTATTCTTTAGCTGCAGAACTTAAAAGGGCTTTAAAAGGCTATGACAATATTAATCTATAGGTTATGTCTTTGTTGTACACTACAGCCTCTTCATTGCTTACCACGCACAGCGCTGTACATTGTATAGAGGCTGTACTTGGTGTTGCACCTCAGGGAGGGTCCAACACTAAGGATAAGTCCTTGTTATCATAGCCATGGGAACCCCCTTTTAATCAAATACATACTATAATAGACATTTTTATTCAACAGTGCCTCACTTTTTCCACAGGCACTGTCTGGTATTACAGTTTTATTGATTTGAAAGGGGCTAAGCTGTAGTATCACACTCAACCTATGAAAGATGTGATATTGTTTAAAGACTAGAAGGCTGACCGTGTGCTGAATTCACAGTCCGCTACAGTCAGGGGGGACATTCCTTGGCTTTCTAGAAGTATATTATACCTTCGGTTCTCCAAAGACATGACTGGTCCCCTTAAAAAGAAACCAAGTATGTTTTACTGATCCAACGTCTTTTATATATACACTAAATAAACTGCATCCTTGGAATGTAAGAAATGAATCCTGAGTCATCTTCTATTGTTCCTTTTTCTTTTCTCAAGGACTGATGGCTCCTACTGCTCCTCCAGGGACAGGCCCGACGCTGTCCATGTCCACCAAGAGTCTATAGAGGAGCGAGGCGATGAGTATCTTACTGGAAGTTATGAGAAGTCTGCGGGAAACTTCAGTAACTGCATCTCACCCCAAAGAAGAGGACCGGACAGTTCATACCAACATCTGGAGGCTGCAGTAGACTCTGGTGTCAGTAGGGGGCAGCAAAGCAGCGCACCATGTAGACCATCAGACTTTATGAATGATAAGAAGCCTCAGTTTAATGGCTGGGGGTACGGGCACCATCAGAAGTCTTCTGAAACCACCAGTAGTGTGGAAGAGGAACCTCCCAAGGAAGAACATAACATGGTTTCTGAAGTATGGAAAAAGGACGAGCGAGGCAGCCAAGACTCGACTGTTGGAGCAGACTGGAGGAGCGAGCCCACTGCCAACTCTTCCCAGACGCACTCTGAGAACCTTGGAAGGAGTCGTCGGACTGGTCCCATAAAGAAACCAGTGCTAAAAGCTCTTAAAGTGGAGGAGAAGGAGCTGGAGAAAAGCAAACCTGAAGCTAAGGAGCCTGTGAAAACTATGAAGGAAAAGCTGCTCTCCAAGCTAGACAGTGCGCCCAAGGTGAGCGAGCCGACGCTCCTAAGCTCCTCATCCAGCCCTGCCATCGAAGAGAAACCCCAAATTAATGTCCAAGAATCTGAGAGAACTTCCCAGGAGAAAGCTGAAAAAACTTGGGGCACAAAGTCATCTGTTACTCGTGAATCAAGCACCATCCCCCAACCCAAACGGAACAACTGGATCTTTATTGATGAGGAACAGGCTTTTGGGGGTAGGACCCATGGCCG
Source organism: Leptodactylus fuscus (assembly GCF_031893055.1). Lineage (NCBI taxonomy): Eukaryota > Metazoa > Chordata > Amphibia > Anura > Leptodactylidae > Leptodactylus > Leptodactylus fuscus. Next base: position 10,294,891 of record NC_134275.1, on the reverse strand, counting down.
CGGGAGAGGAAGAGGGTTCAGAGACTTCAGTTTTCGTGGCCGAGGTTCTGTTGGTCCTTATAATGGTCAGAGGGTCAACAGAGGCCGAGGGCTTCGAGAATTTAACCCCACTGAAGATTTCCGAAATAGGGTACCTCGGCGGCGCGGTGTTAGCGAAACACACAGCGAAGGGTCAGAGTATGAGGAACTCCCCAAACGTCGCCGTCAGCGAGGATCAGAGAATGAGCCTCTTCTGGAAAGAGAAACAGAGGAGACAAGAAAAGGAGAATTCCAAGATTCCTGGAGGTCCAATAGAAATTACTCAGACGACTCAAATGGCATGGACCCTAAATCCAGGGCCCCGCGGGCTTTTGGAAGATCGCTTCCCCCCAGGCTTAGCAACAGTTATAGCAGGCGGCCATTCACCTCCAAGGAATCGTCACACTGGAACGCCAAGTCTGGAGGGTCAAATTGGCAAGAGTATAACGGGCCAGCAGAGTCTTATGGCACACGGCACAACCCTGACCGAGAGCACGGCAGTGACTATAACTACTCTGACAACCTGCACCATAGGAGAGGGTTCGATGAATCTCAAGGAGACGACAGGCGGACGTTTTTCCAAGACGAATATTCCGATCGGGAGAGTTTGGATAAGAGATCGTTTGTGAGAAGACGACCCCCTCGTCAAGATAAACCCCCAAGATTTCGACGTCTGAGGCAGGAAAGGGAATCTGCCGGGCACTGGAGCGGTGAAGAGATGGGGGGCGCTGTAACCAACCATGAGCACTGGCAGACCCGTCCTAAGATGCCTCTTAATGATCGATCAGCGCCAGCTGCCAGGCGATCGCCAGAGCGCTCCTACCACAACTCCGACCATGTGAACGAGGATTGGGAAACTGCATCCGAGAGCAGCGACTTCAGCGAGAAGAGACCTGGAGAGGTGGACGGAGATGGAAACCTGTCTGGTAACGGCTTCTCTGAGAAGAGAGAACTGTCCAAGAGGAGTTTCTCCAGCCAGAGACCTCTGGTAGACCGACGCAAGGTGGAATCTTCTGGGTATGATGAGAAGCCATCCAAAGTCGGAGGGAACTCTCGTGACTACCAGCAGAACCCTGCCTCTGGGAAGACCAGGTAAGGAGGGTCGTGTTAGTGGTACCAGCACATTTTACCAGCACTGATACAATATAACAAACCATCAGGATCCTCACTGATCCTGAATATGAAGAGGCCGCAGTGTAGCGCTATTCTGTGCATATTGCCGCCCGTCCTCCTAGTTGACCTCTCTAACTTACATATTCTTTGTATTCTTTCTGCTTTGGTTCAGATAATTTTAGCTCTCTCATGGTATTTTCTAACTCTCTCCTTGAAGTCGCTGTTCTGAAGAGTCTTACACTCCAGATGGCAGCCACCACCGCTATGGGTTAGAAAGGTCAGCCCAGTGTGACAACGGAGAGGTTCCAGGCAAGAAGTCCGAGCGGGATGCCAGGGTGGCGGGGCTCAAAGCGGGCGAGAAATCAGAAGCCATGACTGCTTTTGATTTGAAATATGGAGGTAAGACTCTGCCCTCTGAGGCTTCCTCTGTGACCTGCAGACTGTTCACTTATGTGTCGGCTCCTTCTCTAGACTCTGTTATTGAGGAAGATGCCGAGGTGGGAGGTGAGGCCTATTCTGACATGACCAATAAGCCCCGGCGAGCCCTGGACAAAGATCGCAGGAAGAAGGATCAAATTGTTCAGGTGAGATGCTGTCTAGGTTAGATTTAGCCGGCCCCAAGAAGCTCTTAAATCTCTGTGGATAGATCTCTGTAAATCTTATCCCATTTAGGTCCCTACTAAGAACAGCAATATACAGTCAAGGATCCCTCCTCGTTTCGCCAAAAAGCAGAATGGCATGTGCCTGGATCAGACTGAGGTTCCCGGTAAAGAGATTTGGGAGAGCAACAGCCAAGGTTAGCCGTCATGTCACTAATATAATGTATAGATATGGAGCAGGCTATGAGCACGTCTGCTGTGTAATCGGGGTGAGGGGGCGCCACTTCAGGTGCTGGTGCTTGTTTCCTATATTCTTCACCATTGTGCTGATTTCACCATATGCAATACTTAAGCACTGTGAAGGATGAGCCCCTTCAGTACCCAATTGCTCTACCTGGCCTTGGTCCTCGCTTTGCAGGGGTCACATACAGGATTTTATGAATTCACCAATTTTCCATGAATCGGTTCCCACTTATACGTGGCTTGACTCACTCGGTTGCTTTGTGAATTGAGCAAATGATGCAAAATCAATGCGCTAAAGTTGTGTGATCCCATACATGACAATGTTATTCTTGGATCATCATCTGCCTGCTCTGTGCCCTTTGTAGTGTTCTGCACATGCTCAGTTATGTACATGCTCCCTGCAGGTATCTCCGTACAGTCCAGCAGTGATACCTGGAGTAAACCTGGCAGTAGTTTCAGTACAGAATCTGCATCCTCAGAGGTGAGTGCTCCAGCTGCTATATGTGACCCTAGTACATTGTTGCCCTCTCCCGGTCTCTGTGATGTTCCAATAGATCCTTCTGACCCTTCACCTTGTACTCAATAGAAGGGAAGTGAGGAGATGTATATACTGAGAGGCTGATCTGTATCCTATGCATTAGGGCTTGCACTACATATACACTTGTTGCACAAGGACTTCCTCCTAATGGTAAGAGCCTTTTGACATGACCAACTTCCTTGGTTCTGTCTTATCCGTGAAGTATTGAGTGCTCTCCGTTTTCTCATGGACTGTCGGGTCTGCGTTCACAGATCCGATTCGCTCATTGATGTGAATAGGTCCATGAGAATGACTGGTCCAGCACATGACTGAGAGTCTTTGTGAATATGATCATTACTTCAAGATGTAAGGCTCAGCATACCGGAATCTTGTTCCTACGAACCTTATTATCTCCTTTTAGTGGATTTTACCCCCAATCACTTTTGTGTAAAATCTTCGGCCACATAAGCCCAGCTAGCACACGTTCATGTTACTGTTTGTTGCCCTATTCACACGCCCATACATTTTCACAGGATTTTGAGCAAACCTCAGGTCGTGTCCTATTCCTGTCCTGTCAGTTATCTTCCATAGGCTTTCTGTGTCCCGTTTCCCCATGGAAAATGTTATAGCAGATTTCCATAAATCTGTGAAAACAAATTTCCACTAGGACAGAACATTTGGTCAGGTGTAACTTGTGACCCGTTCTTCGCTTTGTAGGGTTTCAAAGGCAGCCAGGGTGACAGCGGCATTGATCTGAGCGCAGAATCTCGAGAATCGTCTGCCACTTCCTCCCAGCGTAGCTCTCCGTATGGGACGATGAAACCAGAGGAGTTAAATGGTGCAGTCATGGAGTCAAAATCTGACTGTCCTAAAGAGCAGGGACAGAAACAGTCAGAAAAGAAGGTGAGCTATCCCTTGTATGATGACTAGACCCTTCTGCCCTCCGTCCTCCCTGTATAGAGCGGGCATGATGCTGAGAGCGGCCGGAAGGTTTCATAGTCGAGTCCGTCAGTAGGAACCAGCATCCTGTGTTTCTCCATTGAAGTGGTTATCCAGGATCACTGAATTAAGTGCAGGCAGTTGTGGAGGACGAGGAGATATAAAATGCCCTGATACTTAATGCATTCTCCCTCTGGTCCTGCGCTGGGCCGCCCATCGGCAGAGGTAGCTGCAGCAGTGCTGCCAATGTACTGTCACTACTACAGCGGAGGCAGCTCAGCGCAGGACTGGAGAGGAGGTCGCAGGTAAGTATCCATGCATTTCATTTTCTAGCCCCAGGACTGTGGATTTAATGATTCTGGACAATCCCTTCAATGGTGAACTAGTATCTCGCAATTCCTCGGTCTCCTGAGCCTGGCTTCAGTTTCTAATGTGTTATTTCTCTGCTTTCTTGCAGGATCCGGACTCTGGTTCTGGAATGAACAAGGAACACAAGCCCGGTCCCATTGGCAACGAGCGCTCGCTAAAAAATAGGAAAGGATCAGAAGGTGCGGAGAGGATGGAGGGCAGCGTGCCGCCTGTCAATGGTGTTGAGATTCATGTGGATTCTGTTCTTCCTGTTCCTCCCATTGAATTTGGAGTAAGCCCAAAAGTAAGGAAAATATATTATGTTTATTTACATTTTTCGCACAGACGCTCCCTCTCCTGCTCTCGTCCTGAGTGTATAAGATCCTGAATCTTCCTCTCTCTCCCTCAGGATGCAGATTACTCTTTGCCTCCTGGAGCTTCTCCTGGACCCGCTGCTAGTTCGGTTTCAAAACTTCAGGATGCCCTCGTAAACAAGGTGAAAATTGGAGAAAAGTCTTTTTCAGGCCCAAATCCAGTTCTCCTACTAATGACTTATCCACATGATAGGTCGTAAGTAAGTTACGTGTGGGGGTCCAAAACCAGGACCCTGCACAGAACAATTGTCACACAAACTTGGTGCACTTGGGATCACATGTAGCGCCACTCTATTGAAGTAGTAGGAGCAGCAGCGCGGTGGTTCCCTGAGCTACTGCTATACAGTAGACAGGGCTGATGTGCTGCTTGTACGACTTCCATAGGAGCGGCGCCCCCTGTGCACCTGGAGCCTGCGGCAACAGCTGATCTGTATGCAAATGTGACTTGGGGCCAGAAAATCCCTTTAAGATTTCCGAGCAGTGCTAGAACCTCAGGGGTTTCCTCTGACTAAAATACTGATCCTTAGGACAGGTCTTCACTATTAGATCTGCAGGGGTTTGATCTGCAACATGGCCATGTGACAAAAGGACACAACGTCACTGGCCTGACAAGAGGAACCTGTTATGTGGGAGTGTCAGGAGCCACCTCTGATCTGATATTAATGACCTATCTGAATAATAGGTGACTGTTCTCTTAGTCTCAGAAAATCCTCTTTACGTAGACTCTGTATGTTAACCCTATAGGCCCTGGCTGGCAAATCCTCTGGGCTACCAGACAGCAGGAGGGATTGACTGATAACCTGTACTGTAGTAATGTGAATTGTTCCTTATTCTGGTTTTTGTTCACATTGATTTTAGGCTGGTCTGTCACAGTCCATACCCATGCTGAGAAGAGACCATCACCTGCAGCAAGGGATGGGACTGAACCCCATGTCATACCCCACTGCCGACCTTACACTCAAGGTAATGTTCACGTCACCCGTTCCTTGTTACAGATCATTGACTGGCGCAGCCTCCATAGAATCGCCCACAAAATAATAAATCCTGTATATATTACAATATTCTTTTTATTGGATATTTTTGGCTGTTATCCTGTGCCCTATGGTTAATGGGAGTTCAGTGCATTTCATAAACTCGCTTATCCCCTCCTCTTCAGATGGAGTCTGCCCGCAAGGCCTGGGAAAACTCACCGAATTTGCCAGAACAGAGTTCCCCAGCCGGCCCTGGCTCAGGAATACAGCAGCCCTCCAGTGTGGGAACTTCAGCCGGTGTCAACTACAGCTCCTTTGGTGGGGTGTCCATGCCGCCTATGCCCGTGGCCTCCGTGGCCCCTTCTGCATCTCTTCCAGGTACTTTCTTACTATGGAATGACCATTTTACATTAAACTCTTCACCTCTGGAGCTGCACTCATAATTCTGCCACCTCAATATAAAGGAGACTCCTGAGCTGCCCTGTAAGTCGGTGGCACTTTATACTGTCCGTCTGCAGCTGTGAATGTCGATCTGGTTAGGAGAGGATGTCCTGATGTAACAAGGGGGTCGTAGACGGTATTATTGATGATGGAGACGTCTGTTCTGTCTCGGTGATGTTTCAATAGATCCTTCTGACCCTTCACTATGTACTCAGAAGGGAGCTGAGGAGATTCATATCCTGAGAGACTCTGCTGACCTCTTTGTGCAGGTTTGCTCTTCTCTCATTGCACTGGGGATCACTTACATCTCTTCCTGTGTTTTTTAGGTAACCACATTCCCCCGCTCTACCTGGAAAGTCACATGTTTGCAGGGCAGCCGCGCCTGGTCCAGCAGACGATACCTCAGCAGCAAGGATACCAGCAGGTCAGTGTCTGCGGCTCGGTCCATGGCTTCATATATTGTACTTTCCTCGGCCTCCATGATGTTTCAATAGATCCTGCTGACTCTTCTCTATGTACTCAGAAGAGACCTGAGGAGAAGTTGTGGCTGAGAGGCCGAGATATAATGCAATGATATATAATGATATAATGCAGAGTATCGGCCTATTTGTGATGGGCCCATTGTAGCCTCAGGTGTCCTGTGTGCAGCCATTATGCTCAGGCCATTGGAGGGGTCTGCTCAGATTTTACAGTATATTAATAAATCTTTGGAATATTCATATTTCACTTACAAATTAGAAACTGTAGGGCCCTTGACATGGAGAGATGGCCGAGGTGGGACCATGATGCCCATCAGACATCCACACTAGTCTTAGCTGATTACTTGAGCAGGGCTTGTGCCAGTGTGAACAGGAGCTTGTCCACGGCTGTAATCCCTAGCTGTAAGGTTCGGTACCTTGTCCTGGCGTCCAGTAACCGGTGGGTGATGGGTTACAGATCTTGTCCAAATGCTCCAGGAGTTGGCCTGCAATGTGAACATTAAAATCCACATCATGTCCATTTTGGTTCAATGTTTTTACCTCTTTCGTGGTAGTGCAGTGAAGTCTGTGATGTATGTGGACCTGTCCAAGTGGCGGAGATCAGAGAAACCTGCTGTTTAACCCTTTATTTAACACTCTATAGCAGAGGTTGGGGTCCCCAGGGCTGACCCTATTACCCACCAGGGCAGATAGTTGTGTACGATGTATTGGGTTTCCTTTCACGCTCACATTGCCTTTATGCTGTGCTTTCTAATAGGCTGCAGCCGCCCAGCAGATTCCCATGTCTCTCCACACATCGCTGCAAGCCCAGGCTCAGCTGAGTATGAGAGGAGGACTGCCTGTATCCCAGTCACAAGAAATGTACAGCTCCATACAACCCTTCAGGTAAGGCGGCCATGACCCAGCTGCAGATAGTGAGCACTGGGGTGTAGTATTCAGTATATACAGGGCTCTGCATCTTGTCCCTCCAGGTCCCAGGTGTATATGCATCCCAGCTTGTCACAGCCCAGTGCTATGGTCCTGACCAGCGGCACCGGACTCAAGCCTCAGTACTCGCCGTTTCCTGGCATGCAGCCTCTGGAGATGGTGAAGACGCAGGCCGCTTCTCCTTACCAGCCATTGAGTGGGAGTCAGCAGCTTGTGTATGAGAGTCAGCTGAACCAGGCAGCGGGCATGGGGGCCTCGCAGATGATGGACTCCCCCCTCACACAGGTGAGTCTGGTGAGGTCTGCACCGCGCTAACATCCGGGTCTCTGCGCACATCTCTTGCTGACTCTTCTCCTCCTGTTCCAGTTAACCATGCCAATGGCCGGCTCTCAGCTTGGGATGCCTCGGTACAGCTCTGGACAGCAGCCAATGCTTCTACCGCAGTCCATTCAGATCCCACAGGGACAGAACATGCCTGTGGGCGCTCCGCGGAGGATGCAACCTTCAGTCCTGACAGCAAGTCGAGAAGTAAGTGGTTGTTGTGTAGCAAAAGCAGGTATAAGATGTTGGTTGTAGAGTATCACATCATCCTTGGTTTCCTCGACAGTCCTCTCAGATGGAGATGAAGGGATTTCACTTCACAGAAGGCAAGCAGAGTATGCAGACGGCCACCTCGGTGCAAGCACAGCACTCATATCGGTAAGACCCAGGCCCTTCCTCTTGATTGGCATGTGAAAACCCCCACATGGGGTAAGAACTGTCACGGGGGCCGCGCACTCACATGTCTGCTTGCTGGAATTTATCTTCTTGGTTTGTTTGGAATGGCGGATGGTCTGATGTATAAGACGTGTATATAACAATATAACACAGCAGTATGACCAGGAGAGGACAGAGAGTCTGCACACACATAGGAGATCAGGAGACTTTCTACAGTGCTCGGGAGCTGGATTTACTTGTCTGCAGAGCTGAAATTACTCAGGGTGCCTAGTTATGTTGTTTATCTGTGGGGTACATACTGTAACTGTACCAGCAGAATAGTGAGTGCAGCTCTGGAGTATAATACAGGATAAGTAATGTAATGTATGTACACAGTAACTGTACCAGCAGAATAGTGAGCGCAGCTCTGGAGTATAATACAGGATAAGTAATGTAATGTATGTACACAGTGACTGTACCAGCAGAATAGTGAGCGCAGCTCTGGAGTATAATACAGGATAAGTAATGTAATGTATGTACACAGTGACTGCACCAGCAGAATAGTGAGCGCAGCTCTGGAGTATAACACAGGATAAGTAATGTAATGTATGTACACAGTGACTGTACCAGCAGAATAGTGAGCGCAGCTCTGGGGTATAATACAGGATAAGTAATGTAATGTATGTACACAGTGACTGTACCAGCAGAATAGTGAGCGCAGCTCTGGAGTATAATACAGGGTAGTACAGGGATGTAATACACGTATGACCTGTAGTATTGATCACATGTTGCAGGCAGTTTCTCAGGTGTGTTGTGTTTCGGTGTCTCCTGTATGTGTGTGTCTCCTATCTTTCGATGCATGGCCTCACTGTAGCTTCTCCATGTTTGGTCTCCACCTCTCACCCCATGTCACATTGGACATTGCAGCCAGGCACCAGGTGGATAAGGCGCAGGATATTCCTCCACTTTGTCTTATACTTCACACATTTCCATAAGTCGTCTCCTCATCTTTTACCTCCCCTCCCCCATAGTCCATATTCTTCCAGGCACCAGTAGTTGTGATTTTCCTCTCTTCCTGCTCTGAATCGGTTGCCTTTCATTTTAAGGCCAGCTTCAGCTAGTCCCAGTGGAAAGTCACCAGGACCGGGGCCATCTGCCAACTTAGGACACTATCCTCAACAGGTAACGTCCTGTGATCCAGTGGCCCTTACTTATCCATCTGTGTTCAGACTTTGTCCATCGTATGATCAGAGGCAGCGGGCCCCTCCTATGAGATGCAAGGGGCCCCTGCTAATAGGGACAAAGCCTTATAGCCCAGGCCTAGTGGTTGTATATCCTGCCTGCTCAGCTCAGTTTGCATGGAGAGAATCTGGTGTCTTGTGTATTTGTACTAATGTAGACGACCTCTGCGCTGTGTGAGACGTCTTTGTGCTTTGTGGCGTGTCTGGTAGTCGCATCCACTTCTGCATTGCTTAGTGTGTGTCTTTAAATGACCCTGCCTTTAAGGGTTCATCTAGTCCTTTTTATTTCCGTACTTTGTGATCTCTGTGGTTCAGTCCCTCGGTCTTCAAGACTTCTGCTTGCTGTCAGTGATTGGGGACAATTCACATTTACATCCAGAGGCTGAAAAACATGTCCTGACCGCACGCAGCTGAGGGTTTGCTACAATTGTTGCCAGCCCAAGCAACCTACTAAGGTCTACCTGCACTGATTGATACACAGTGACGAAATATCCAGATTGCAGAGACTGCAGTGCAGACCCTCTTGTGTCAGGATGTCTTTTGTCACAGTGTATCGGGGCAGTTTACAATCAATGTCTTGGTTTGTTTCGGTTGGATACAATTGTAGCAAACTTTGCAACTGTGAGAAGGAAGGATTACTAAGACTTGGTGTCTCAAGAAGCAAGCGGAGATATTGAAAATGGCGAGAGACTGGACTGCCCCCCCCCCCCCCCCCCCCCCCCCCCCTCCTAGTTTGGATTGTGCATGTCTCCTCCTCGGGGCCCGCCTGAAGCCGGACTCCTTATTTGAGCATTGAGGGTCGTCTTATCCTCCCTTCCCCCACCATTATTTCACCTGTCGCTCCACCTTGGATTTTTTTTTTTTTTGACCCCTTTCTCTTCTAGCAGGTAAAACCGAGGACTGACGAGAAGTGCGGCCTGGTTTCCCCAAAACTTCCTGATCAGCCCAGTACAAGTCAGATGAAGCCGGTTCGGACTGGGGCCATCAAGCCTTCAGTGGCGAAAATGGAGGAGAGCGCGGCCTGAGAAGCGGTTCCCGTTTTTGTTTCCTTTTTGTAAATACCTAGTTCTTATCGCCTCCCATGCACCTCTGTTTCCTCCTGCTCCTCCCTCTTCTGGATTCTTCCTCGGTTGAGAGCCTTCTCCTCTTATGTTACCTCCACAGTCACATGGACAGGCGGACACTGACCCCTCCGAGAACTGTTTGAAGAAAAAACAAAAATAAGAAAACCGACAAAAAAAAAAAAACTACCTGTATTCGCATCCTTAGATCTTCTTGCTGAATGGACTCCTACCTTGACACAGGAGCGTCTTAAGCCTTTACTTTTGCTGCCCTTGCCCTCTCCGTTCATCATGTGACCACGCAGTCCGTGATTTGTTGGCGTCTCATGTCCCCTGCTTCCACCTCGTAACTGACACACAGCAGCGGATTCTATCACTTGTCTCTTATGTTTTTAATGACCCTTTACCTAACTTTGTGTTTATTTAATTTTTTTTTTTTTTTGTCCTATACATACTTATATATGATATGACTTTTAACCTCTTCCTTGTATACAGTTAGGGATCTGCCCCGTAAGGGAGGTGATCTGTGTAGTATGCAGCAACATATGAGCAAATCGGGGAGTGGAGAAGAAACTGACAGGATCACCTAGATCTTAGGATTTCTTCAGTCTGTGCCTTGCCAGCTCTTGCAAAAATTACTGTTCCCTGCATATTGGGAGTAGTAGTTCTGCAACAGCCAAAGGGTCACATGTTGGAGACTGTTCAGATCATGTAAGTCCTGCACCACCCTAATGCAGTTTTTGCCCTAGATCCGTGTTGCAGTACGGAGTATTATTGTGCATGGCATCTTGCATTTAAAGGGTTATTGCCACCCACAACCCTGGGACCCACCCAGCTCTCCAGTATAGGGGTCCGGAGCTGATGGAAGGATCACCTTTATATACTGGAGTTGTGGGGAGTTGGGTCCTGTCTCTATGCTGTGGATATGTCATACATGTATATACTGGGTATTGCCCTTTACAGCGAGGCACCATGTTATGTGGAGGGGATGGAGCATGACACAGGCCCTTCTTGAATTATGACCCACCACCCATCCCTGTCCTAGGCATAACTGCATTATGGTGTCCCCTGGAAAATGCAGAGTTAGTGACCAGACCCCAAAATCTGCTTGTCATAGGGTATTGGTATATGGAAGAGAATCTTGTATTAGGTGTCAGGTATGGTGGAAGGTCCGGCCCTTTTCTCCTCCCGCACCCTCGGACTCGTGTGCTCTGTTCTGTTTATACATTGGTTCCAAAGAAATAGATGACAAGTTTTAGCTTTAGAAGTGAGCGCGGAGTGTCTGATCAATGCATCTTTAGAGTATACCCTGCCAGGAGGAGCAGTCTAGTACCAGGGGTCTAGTGCCAGGGTCAGTGCTGCTTTGGTGGGGACTAGAGGCATAAATTGACTTGGTCAGAAAGTATATATTGCTATGGTGGTGATCTCTGCAGGTAGTTGTGGCTCAGTCACAGCTGGGAAGAAGGGTTAAGATTTGCAGCCCCAGTTAAGATGACAGCCATGACCGGGCTGTACTAAGTGCATTCGCCTAGGGAGACTATAATCCTCATCATCCCTGTCCTGTCTGTTACATATTGTGGTGGTGGTATTGGGGGATTCACGCCCCAGCCACCCCTAGGCATTAGAGGAGGATGGTGAGGATGCTGTTATGAATGGGTTAATTGTCCCTCTAGGTTCAGTCCGTTATCAGTCTTTGCTGTATATCTAGGCAGAATATACAACCCCCCTCCCCCAAATATCATTTACCTTCTGTTATCTGTCACCGGCACTTTGCAGATTACTGTGTGTGTGGAGATTATATATCTGGGTCCCCCTGAGGTGCTGCCGCTCTCTAATAGTCCTTATTTATACACCTCACCATTTTCAAGAACTCTGCTTGCTGTCGGTCACTGTGGACATTCATTATTGGACAGTCCTGCTCACACTGCAGGGAAGCCCTGATATACAGTAGGCAGCTGTGCGAGCAGGACTGGCTCACGATGGGTCTCCATTCACTAGCAGCAAGCAGGGGTGTTAAAATCAGAGTATATGAGCTCATCTTTCACTTTCCGTACTCCTGCCCTGAGAGCAGAGGATTGTATAGTCTATAGGGGCAGCTGTCAGGTTCTGCCCCATTATTTACATCTAATCATATTTTTTGCAGGCGCCTGTATAACGGCCCGGCCCGGAACACCTCACCTTACTTCCAGCCTCTGGTAGGAATCTACTGAATGCAAACTATCTGTGTAGAGTACGTAGAAGCCTTTTAGACATAATCTCAGTTATCCGATATGGTTTCACACTTAGGCTCCATGCACATGGGACAGTCCAGACTGTCAGATTCCCTAGTCTGATCCTAGTCAAGAGATGGGAGACCTTACATCATATAGATCTGAGATTTGGAGTCCCTACCTGCCCATGCCCTACTGTATATAGTACAGGACTGTGGGGCTGCAGGGACTCCTAATATCCGGTCACTATCATGCAGAGAGTCGTGATCTTCTGTCTTTGTTCAGACCTAGAAATCTGGCCAATGTATAGACCATATTCTGGATTTCCCCATGTGAACGGAGTCTAAGGGACATCTGTTCAGTCCATGTGTTGGGTATATAGGGTTTAACCATATATAGCTGTTCCGCATGGGCGGGTCAAAAGCTAAAGCCGCCTTCCCCTGCTTTCTGCTGTTTTATTGGGCCACTTAACCTGTTGTAGAGATGGTGTGCTTGGACCTCCAATCATTCCCAAAAAGAGCAGTCATGTCGCCCCCTATCAACCCTCTCTGGATTTACACCTGGCCTTCATCATCCTGTGTCCTGGCTCAATATAAGGATCTTAGTCTGGTTGTGTATATATGCAGTGTACAGTGTGTATGTAGTAGCAAACTGAATACTATGAACCAGCTTTACCTCGCTTCCAGTTTAGTCTGTGCTATGTCTTTGTATATATTATAAATTTCCTTCTCTGGATGTCGCTGCTCCTCCTAGTTTATTGTTCAGGCATTTACTTTGTGAGGGCGCGGTGGCCAACGGCAATGTCCTCCGGGGTAAAAACAAAGTGCCCACCCTGGCAGCCTACAGCCATGAGTGAGTGATGTCACTGTGGGGGCGGCTCCTGTGAGTGATGTCACTGAGGGGGCAGTTCCTTCCTGACATCACTATGCTGATATGGCTCCTTCCATTCTGCGCAGCTGCGGGGGTGTACACTTTGTAGTCATTGATCTGCAGTCACATATCACATTTCTAGAGTTTCTCCCACACACAGGTGAATGGTTTGTAATCCAGGGATCCACAACGCAGAGCAAACGTCAGATAACCTCTCCCTAACCTAGAACAGCCCTCTATGGAGTGTACGGAGAGCGCGGCGATGTGATAGATACCAAGTGTTTTATATTTTTTTAAAAAATATATTAAGATAAATCTTTTTAAGTGACCCAAAAAAATACAGAGAAAATAAAACTTCACGACTCACCCGCCTGGTGTCAAGGACGAGCACCCTCCCCTCCCCCGCCCTCCTTGCCTGGTTCTCCAGTCCCTGTCATTCTCTCGGTCACCCTCTCTTACTATGTGATTGTATTAGCTCTTATCATCTGGAAGAATTCTCATTTAAATAATAAAAATGTAAAAAAAAATAATAAAGCAAAATCTGCTTTTCTCAAAGTGTGGTTTTGTGCTGTTCTGCGTTTGTGCCGATGCTGGCGCTCAACATGTGACCTCGTGATCATGTGATGGTAAAACTCCTCCCCCTCTTAAAGAAACAGTCCTAATTACTATAAACCTAAGGGGGTGAAGCATGTAGCAACCAATCAGATTGCAGTGGAGGTTTTTTCTTTTTTTCCTTCAGTTTGAATCTGGTGCTACGGACGGTAATAGAAGGTAAATATCGCGTGTAGAAAAACGTAAAACACACAAAGACCTACTCGCAGATTCGGATACTTCAAAGGCAGCGTCAGGCTGAGGCTCCCGCACGGACAAAATCTTCTCGCCAAAAGGATGAAACATCAGGTGAACGTCAGCACAATAATAATAATAATAATAATATAAAAAAAATCTCATATTGAACACGAAAAAGTGATGTTGGGCTTGCACATTTCGGGGACACGCCACTTAGTCATAGCCATATTATTCATGCGCTGATGTTCACCTGTTAAGTTTTACTTAATTCCTGAGTCTATTGCGCCGGACGCCGGGGGATATTCTATTGTTTAATGTTATGTATGTCTAATCGTGGGAGACGGCCCTGATCTGTGCGCTGGGGTGGTGGATGTTTCATCCTCCAGCGAAGGACCAACAGTCCCAGATCAGAACTGTCACACCCACAATCACTGCCTAGGGATACACCGATCAGCTCCCCTCTCTGACCCCCAGAGACCTGGAGCCCACTAGATTCCTGCCGATTCCTGGCTATCTGCGAGGTAAGCAGTGCATTCTGTCAGTTGCTCAGTATGGCCGCCATAGATCAGTCCTGTTCTCCAGCAGATCCCACAATCGGATTGGGCCTGGAGAAGTCGTCACCTTCATCTCCGTCATGTTCATCACTCCTGGATCTGATCCTGCAGAGACAAGTCACTTTTATTAGGGGGTGCGACTGCTATGAAGGGGGTGCATGTCACAACCACAACACAAGGTTATCAGCAGAGCATTGCTCAGACCATCACACTACCCGCACCTTCTTTCTATAGCGCCCCCTGTGCCGTCTCTTCTCGAGGTAAGTGATGCACATGTACCCGACAGTCCACATGATGTAACACATTATCTATGAGATCAGGCGATTTCTGCCATCACTCCAGGGTCCAGGCCTGATGTACAGTGATTTGTCCACTGTAGAAGCAGAAGAGGTCAGCATGGACGCTGTGACCGGTCTGTGACTACCCCATATACACAAGCTGTGCTGTCCTGTATATACTGACCCTTATATCATAGTCAGGGGTCAGCATGGACGCTGTGACCGGTCAGTGACTACTCCATATACACAAGCTGTGATGTCCTGTATATACTGACCCTTATATCATAGTCAGGGGTCAGCATGGACGCTGTGACCGGTCAGTGACTACTCCATATACACAAGCTGTGCTGTCCTGTGTGTACTGACACCTTATATCATAGTCAGGGGTCAGCATGGACGCTGTGACCGGTCTGTGACTACCCCATATACACAAGCTGTGCTGTCCTGTATATACTGACCCTTATATCATAGTCAGGGGTCAGCATGGACGCTGTGACCGGTCAGTGACTACTCCATATACACAAGCTGTGCTGTCCTGTGTGTACTGACCCTTATATCATAGTCAGGGGTCAGCATGGACGCTCTGACCGGTCAGTGACTACTCCATATACACAAGCTGTGCTGTCCTGTGTGTACTGACCCTTATATCATAGTCAGGGGTCAGCATGGACGCTGTGACCGGTCAGTGACTACTCCATATACACAAGCTGTGCTGTCCTGTATATACTGTCCCTTATATCATAGTCAGGGGTCAGCATGGACGCTGTGACCGGTCAGTGACTACTCCATATACACAAGCTGTGATGTCCTGTATATACTGTCCCTTATATCATAGTCAGGGGTCAGCATGGACGCTGTGACCGGTCAGTGACTACTCCATATACACAAGCTGTGATGTCCTGTGTGTACTGACCCTTATATCATAGTCAGGGGTCAGCATGGACGCTGTGACCGGTCAGTGACTACTCCATATACACAAGCTGTGATGTCCTGTATATACTGTCCCTTATATCATAGTCAGGGGTCAGCATGGACGCTGTGACCGGTCAGTGACTACTCCATATACACAAGCTGTGATGTCCTGTGTGTACTGACCCTTATATCATAGTCAGGGGTCAGCATGGACGCTGTGACCGGTCAGTGACTACCCCATATACACAAGCTGTCCTGTCCTGTGTGTACTGACCCTTATATCATAGCATAGTCTTTTTCAGCAATTTGCTTTACTGTATCTCTTCTGCTCAGATAGTTGTAGGCTACAGGTGACATTACAGGACACCATTCACACTAGTGTTCGGGACAGTCCGGCCTCTTGGAGACTTATCTCTTTGCCCTTTCCTATACTGACATGCCCTACAACTCTATAAGCCGCGCTGTGATTGGCCGCTGCAGGTAATTAATGACAACTGGTGCAGATGTTAGAGGAGCTGTCGCCCATAGCAACCAGATACCTTATTTCCCTTGGACCAGTTGCAAGAAGCGATTTCTTTGGCATAAGTTTAGATAAATTTTCCTCATAATTTTATAGGCCGTCCATACACTGACATAAGTATTGACAATATGTTATAGTGCACGTCATCATGATCGCACAGTGCAATAACATATTACCGCTGTGATAACCTATTTCTTAGGGCACTGAGGGTCAGGAGGAGGAGGAGAAGAAGAATAACAACATGACCAAAAAAATAAGATAAAAATCAGTAAAACCACAATGTTGTGCTGAGACTTCCTGCCAACAATATGGCGGCTGCTGCACTACTTGGCGACATCGTTTGTTTCTTTACCCCGTGCGCCCTCGTGTGGCAGAGTTTACAAGCTCTGCATTACGTCATCACGTCCCAGCACGCCTGCGCAGGCTGTACTAACCGAGCGCGGCTCCTGTCAGACCTTACGAGTCGCCGCCAGAGTCCGCTGAGGAGGTGAGAGAGGGAAACGCGCGCGGTTATCAGTAGAACCGCAGGTGCTTGTGCTCAGGACGTTACCGCAGAGGAGGGATAGTGTAGACAGTGGTCAATTACAAGTGCAGAAATAGCCGACATTGTCAGTCCGACTTTACAGCCTTGCATTTGGTCACTGTTCATACTGTTAAGCGTGTAATTAAAAGTTCTGCGGTTTTCTAGTACACTTTGTGTTTCACCATTTGTAATGTCTCTGCTTTCTGTCAGTGAATGAGAACATTACGGAGTATTTACACTGTCCAGACCTCACACCTCACTGCTGCAGGTTTGTTACAGTTGTATCTTTGTAAGTGAGGTGAATATAGTGTTACCATTCACTGACAGCAAGCAGAGGAGCGAAGTCTGATATCCATCACCATAATACTGTCCCTACCTGAGACGTCCACTCCAGAGCTGCAATCACTATTCTACCGCTTATCATTGGAAATGACAAACTATATCTGCAGCACTGCAAACCTGAGACCGGGGAAGAAGACAGTATGTACAGCAGCAGAATAGTGAGCGCAGCTCTGGAGTATAATACAGGATAAGTAATGTAATGTATGTACACAGTGACTGCACCAGCAGAATAGTGAGCGCAGCTCTGGAGTATAATACAGGATAAGTAATGTAATGTATGTACACAGTGACTGCACCAGCAGAATAGTGAGCGCAGCTCTGGAGTATTATACAGGATAAGTAATGTAATGTATGTACACAGTGACTGTACCAGCAGAATAGTGAGCGCAGCTCTGGAGTATTATACAGGATAAGTAATGTAATGTATGTACACAGTGACTGCACCAGCAGAATAGTGAGCGCAGCTCCGGAGTATAATACAGGATAAGTAATGTAATGTATGTACACGGTGACTGCACCAGCAGAATAGTGAGCGCAGCTCCGGAGTATAATACAGGATAAGTAATGTAATGTATGTACACAGTGACTGCACCAGCAGAATAGTGAGCGCAGCTCCGGAGTATAATACAGGATAAGTAATGTAATGTATGTACACGGTGACTGCACCAGCAAAATAGTGAGCGCAGCTCTGGAGTATAATACAGGATAGGTAATGTAATGTATGTACACAGTGACTGTACCAGCAGAATAGTGAGCGCAGCTCTGGAGTATAATACAGGATAAGTAATGTAATGTATGTACACAGTGACTGTACCAGCAGAATAGTGAGCGCAGCTCTGGAGTATAATACAGGATAAGTAATGTAATGTATGTACACAGTGACTGCACCAGCAGAATAGTGAGCGCAGCTCTGCAGCATAATACAGGATAAGTAATGTAATGTATGTACACGGTGACTGCACCAGCAGAATAGTGAGCGCAGCTCTGCAGCATAATACAGGATAAGTAATGTAATGTATGTACACAGTGACTGTACCAGCAGAATAGTGAGCACAGCTCTGGAGTATAATACAGGATAAGTAATGTAATGTTTGTACACAGTGACTGTACCAGCAGAATAGTGAGCGCAGCTCTGGAGTATAATACAGGATAAGAAATGTATGTACACAGTGACTGCACCAGCAGAATAGTGAGCGCAGCTCTGGAGTATAATACAGGATAAGTAATATAATGTATGTACACAAGGACTGTACCAGTAGAATAGTGAGCGCAGCTCTGCAGTATAATACAGGATAAGTAATGTAATGTATGTACACAGTGACTGTACCAGCAGAATAGTGAGCGCAGCTCTGGACCATAATACAGGATAAGTAATGTAATGTATGTACACAGTGACTGTACCAGCAGAATAGTGAGCGCAGCTCTGGGGTATAATACAGGATAAATAATGTAATGTATGTACACAGTGACTGTACCAGCAGAATAGTGAGCGCAGCTCTGGAATATAATACAGGATAAGTAATGTAATGTATGTACACAGTGACTGTACCAGCAGAATAGTGAGCGCAGCTCTGGAGTATGATACAGGATGAGTAATGTAATGTATGTACACAGTGACTGTACCAGCAGAAAAGTGAGCGCAGCTCTGGAGTATAATACAGGATAAGTAATGTATATACACAGTGACTGTACCAGCAGAATAGTGAGCGCAGCTCTGGAGTATAATACAGGATAAGTAATGTATATACACAGTGACTGTACCAGCAGAATAGTGAGCGCAGCTCTGGAGTATAATACAGGATAAGTAATGTAATGTATGTACACAGTGACTGCACCAGCAGAATAGCGAGCGCAGCTCTGGAGTATAATACAGGATAGGTAATGTAATGTATGTACACAGTGACTGCACCAGCAGAATAGTGAGCGCAGCTCTGGAGTATAATACAGGATAAGTAATGTAATGTATGTACACAGTAACTGTACCAGCAGAATAGTGAGCACAGCTCTGGAGTATAATACAGGATAAGTAATGTAATGTATGTACACAGTGACTGCACCAGCAGAATAGTGAGCGCAGCTCTGGAGTATAATACAGGATAAGTAATGTAATGTATGTACACAGTGACTGTACCAGCAGAATAGTGAGCGCAGCTCTGGAGTATAATACAGGATAGGTAATGTAATGTATGTACACAGTGACTGTACCAGCAGAATAGTGAGCGCAGCTCTGGAGTATAATACAGGATAAGTAATGTAATGTATGTACACAGTGACTGTACCAGCAGAATAGTGAGCGCAGCTCTGGAGTATAATACAGGATAAGTAATGTAATGTATGTACACAGTGACTGTACCAGCAGAATAGTGAGCGCAGCTCTGGAGTATAATACAGGATAAGTAATGTAATGTATGTACACCGTGACTGTACCAGCAGAATAGTGAGCGCAGCTCTGGAGTATAATACAGGATAAGTAATGTAATGTATGTACACAGTGACTGTACCAGCAGAATAGTGAGCGCAGCTCTGGGGTATAATACAGGATAAGTAATGTAATGTATGTACACAGTGACTGTACCAGCAGAATAGTGAGCGCAGCTCTGGAGTATAATACAGGATAAGTAATGTAATGTATGTACACAGTGACTGCACCAGCAGAATAGTGAGCGCAGCTCTGCAGTATAATACAGGATAAGTAATGTAATGTATGTACACAGTGACTGCACCAGCAGAATAGTGAGCGCAGCTCTGGAGTATAATACAGGATAAGTAATGTAATGTATGTACACCGTGACTGTACCAGCAGAATAGTGAGCGCAGCTCTGGAGTATAATACAGGATAAGTAATGTAATGTATGTACACAGTGACTGTACCAGCAGAATAGTGAGCGCAGCTCTGGAGTATAATACAGGATAAGTAATGTAATGTATGTACACAGTGACTGTACCAGCAGAATAGTGAGCGCAGCTCTGGGGTATAATACAGGATAAGTAATGTAATGTATGTACACAGTGACTGTACCAGCAGAATAGTGAGCGCAGCTCTGGAGTATAATACAGGATAAGTAATGTAATGTATGTACACAGTGACTGCACCAGCAGAATAGTGAGCGCAGCTCTGCAGTATAATACAGGATAAGTAATGTAATGTATGTACACAGTGACTGCACCAGCAGAATAGTGAGCGCAGCTCTGGAGTATAATACAGGATAAGTAATGTAATGTATGTACACCGTGACTGTACCAGCAGAATAGTGAGCGCAGCTCTGGAGTATAATACAGGATAAGTAATGTAATGTATGTACACAGTGACTGTACCAGCAGGATAGTGAGCGCAGCTCTGGAGTATAATACAGGATAAGTAATGTAATGTATGTACACAGTGACTGTACCAGCAGAATAGTGAGCGCAGCTCTGGAGTATAATACAGGATAAGTAATGTAATGTATGGACACAGTGACTGTACCAGCAGGATAGTGAGCGCAGCTCTGGAGTATACAGACTATGTAATCTGGGACATTTCGTTAGTAATATTTGGGTTTTTGCTGGTTTATTCCTGATGTATTTCTCTTCCTCTAGGATGTGACCTCCTCCTCCTCTTCCTCCTCCCTCTTGCATTTGCTTCTCCTGAGTCTTCTCCCCCCTTTCCTCTGCAGTAAGATGGCGGCTCCTGCTAAGAAATCTCCCTTTGTAGTCACCTTGGACATTAATCTGATCATTGTGGCTTTGACTGTGTTGGGACTTCTCAGCCGTCTGTGGAATCTTTGTCACCCGCCGGCTGTTGTGTAAGTTTTTACTTCTTTCTTTCTTATATAGCGCCACCATATACTACAGCGCTGTACACACATTGCCAGTCACTGTCCCATATAGCGCTCACACTCTACAATCAGCGGGTGCAGACTCCTGGCATCCGATGATCGGTCTTCTTTCAGCTGTGGGCATTGATGTAAAATCTGCATTACACTGTTTGTGACCTGAACATTATGCTGTGTGAACACACCCTTATGACAGGACGTCAGTGTCATGTGCAGGAGCCGCTTATTTGGGGTCTATCCCGCTGCTCCTCCTGCTGTTAGAAATCTACAACTCCAGAGATGACACAAAACAAACCCTCAGCTGTAAGAAGTCTGAGCCACAGTCTTGTAACTGGAGAGAATTTGGTGCACAAAGTTCAGTAGAAGGTTGCAGAACCTGTGATGAAGGTTTCTTTATGCAGATTCCGGGGCCCCCTTAATGTTCTGCTTCTCCCTCGCAGGTTTGATGAGGTTTATTACGGTCAGTTCATCTCTCTGTACATGAAACGGATATTTTTCCTGGATGACAGTGGACCTCCCCTAGGACACATGCTGCTCGCTCTTGGAGGTGAGACATGACATGAGCACAAACCAACTAGGTCCCAACGTCCAGACATTTATACTGTAAGCTCTTTGGCCCAGATGTAATCCAACATGAGATAGAAACCATCCCATGTCACCTGGATATTCAGCAGATAGTCCGGCCCTGGTGGTGCCACCTGTCTACATGGGCACGGAGACCTCATGGTACCTTTCTAGTTCTCAGTCTGATGTATTTGTCTTGCAGGATACCTTGGGGGATTCGATGGTAATTTCATGTGGAACAGGATTGGGGCCGGTAAGTGATATCTGGGGGTTAGATGTCTGTCACATCACTGTCTGTAGAGGTTTGGCTTTGCAGTAATATTTGCTTCTCTTGATGTTAGTCTTGCTTCTAAGACTAAAATCCTCTATTATCAGAACCTCCCACTCCCGTATACTATAAGACTTCTCCCGAGTTGCACCACTTCTCTGGAATCTTCTACCCCGGACAATCAGATTTACTCCCAATTTCTGCAGCTTCAAGCACAAACTAAAGACACATCAGACGGGCCGATCACATGTCCTAATATAAAGCCTTCCGCAGTCAGAATCCTGCAAACTAATCTGTTCACACTCTCACATTACCCTACAGGATCTGATCTTGTATCAGGCTGTAACTCTATATGTCCAGGCTTAACCCTTTCAATACCCATCACTGAATGTAAATGTCAGCCTACTACTATATACTTGTGATAGATACCTGTCATGTGCCTTCTCTCCCCTGAAGAATACAGCAGTAATGTCCCCGTGTGGTCGCTGCGTCTGCTGCCTGCCCTGTCCGGAGGCTTCTCTGTCCCACTTGCCTATCAGATTGTGGTTGAGCTGGGTTACTCTGCCTGGGCCGGAGTGGCTGCGGCTCTGCTAATTCTCTTTGGTGAGTCTTACCTACCTACTTTCACCTACACAACCTATTAATCCAGCGCTGAATACTGAAATACTGAATCTACACTGCAGACTGTGATAGAATACAGCCCTGTGCTAAAGTGTTGTGTGCCCATTGGTTACAGACAACATACAAATCCCTCTGTAGTCTGATCCTAAAGTCATGTGATATTCCAGAGAACAGGAACACATGACTACAGTACAAGATTACACGGGAATTGTTTGCCTGTAACCATGGAGGCCCAAAGCTTTACATCGGAGCTGTATACACTGGAAGACACTGGGTTTTATATACATTGAGTATCATCAGATACAAGTAGTTATCTGTGAGTGTAACCCTGTACTTATCCCTGTTCTAGAAAATGCCCTGGTCACTCAGTCCCGTCTGATTCTTCTAGAGTCCTTCCTCATATTTTTCATACTTTTGGCCATCTTGTCCTACCTCAAGTTTCATAACTATCAGCAAACCAGGTAAGTCCAGTGAGATAAAAGTAACATTGCAGAGTGGGATCACATAGAATACCAGCAAATGTAACCTTTATTGATATTGCAGATAAAACCATTAATAGGTAAAAACAGATATTTGAATCCGGCCGCCTGGGCAGTAGTACACCCAAGTGCAACAGGTGTGCTCTAGATCAAGCAACACCAAAAGGTAAGTGGGGTAAATGTAAAGGGCAAATGTGCCTGTCACAATGCTTTATCGCCCTTACCACTAATACCCTCACTCCCTAGCCATATCAATTCAAATATGCCAGATATTTGATGGTACTGAATCAAATATCACTCCACTGACTTCAGATGAATATAACACAGTGAAAGTTGCCTCCTCCCCCCCTGAGGATACTGGCCTTGTGCCACACCAACAGGGAAGGAAGTCGGACCACTATTACACCAATAGTCAGGGAGCTTCAGAACTTCATGTACTGGCATATGACTAGTTAAACTGCAACTTCACCCTATGCGTTTCATCTCTATATGAGAATCATCAGGGGCTCAAATGTACGAGAATTGTTCCATTACACGTGGCAGCAGCCACTGTGTACCAATAAACAAACTAGCGGTAGGTGCACTGACCACCAGCAGGACCGCTCCATACCTTTTGGTGTTGCTTGATCTAGAGCACACCTGTTGCACTTGGGTGTACTACTGCCCAGGCGGCCGGATTCAAATATCTGTTTTTACCTATTAATGGTTTTATCTGCATAATCAATAAAGGTTAAGTTTTATTTTCATTTTTTGTACTCCTTTGGGAATTTTTTCCCCTCAGTAAAACATTTGTAATAAGAACTACTCAGTATCTATAAGTCAGTGAATTTACCAGCAAATGTACCAGTGTGTATATAACCTGTATTATACTCCAGAGCTGCGCTCACTATTATCTATTCTCTGCTTGTTTAGTAATTTTTGTGGTGATTTCAATTTTGGGAAAGGTTGCAGATTAGACATTGCAGGATCGGCTGTTTGGGATTGTCTATACCCATGCTTGCTGACTGTTTCCATTACCTACAGAATATTGGGTGCAGGGCTGTTTTCACACTTCTCTGCCCTGGCACCCTCTGCTGTGTCTCTGATCCTAATGTTTGTCCTCTGCCTCCCCCCAGTCCCTTCTGTACACGCTGGTGGTTGTGGTTGGTCCTGACCGGTGTCTCCTGCTCCTGTGCGGTGGGGTAAGTAGTTGGTTCTCCTCACACCCCATCTCCTGCCTGCCTTCCTCTCTGACCTTCTCCTTTCCCATTCTCAGTGTGAAGTACATTGGGCTCTTCTCCTACCTCCTGGTCTTGGTCCTCGCTGGCGCGCACAGTTGGCAGCTTCTTGGTGATCGGAAACTATCCAATGTACGTAAGTGAAGCGTCGGCGCTCCTGATGCATTGTGGGTGGCGGCCTGTCAGCATCTTCCTCTTATGTGCAGGTGTTGGTGCTCTGTCACGTGGGGGCCCGGGGCCTGGCGCTGCTCCTGCTCCCTGCGCTCCTGTACCTGGGGATGTTCTACATACACCTGTCTGTTCTGACACGTTCTGGACCCCACGACCATATCATGAGCAGCGCCTTCCAATCCAGTCTAGAGGTAACAACTCCAATACAATGTCTTATTCTTTGGGCCCCCTCATACTCACAAAAATAGGGGTGTCCAAAGTGAATAGTGGAGATGCACATGTGACACCATTGCACCATTCAGTGCTATGGGACTGGCATAGATAGGTGTCCCATAGAAGTCATTGGTGCGGTAGTCACACATGAGCTCCACCCCCGCGTCTACACGGGACACTCAGGACCCCCATTTATACATCTATTTGGGTCCCAATGTTCGGCCCCCTTAGTCATTGCAGACACTTGTCCTCTCTTCTTTAGATAGAGGATTTTGTCCATAGCTGGGAAAGCATTGACTCTGTTCACGGTCTAAAGAGAAGCGACTATATAATGGTTGTGTATTGTGGACACCTCCGTTTGCTTTCAGTGAACCGCACCATTCTCATTCATCCTGAGCTAACACTTCTCTCAGCTGAGGGTTTGGTACAGTTGCATCCAGCTGAGACAATCCTCATGCAGGGCCCAGACAGATATATGTTACCATCGCTGATACATTGGCACAGGAAACAGATGGAATAAACCCTCAGCTGTGAGATAGGTCTGGGCAGGTTGTCGGCAAACATTCAGGGATGTTCCCGGTTACCGGCAGGAACCCAAAATCCACACCTGCAGTAATATGGGACACCGGCAGTGGACGGGGCTACAGCTGCCCTCTTATTATCAGCCTCGGAGCGACATTGCACATGCTACCCGTCCACTAGCAGCTGACACCCAGAGCCTGCTAGAACAGCTGATCTGTGCGGGATCCCGGTGTCACTCCTGACCGATCATCAATCCTGTGGATAGCTCTGACCTTGTCTGTCTTGTCAGGGCGGCCTGTCTCGGATCACGCAGGGTCAGCCGCTGGAGGTGGCTTTCGGATCGCAGATCACTCTGAGGAACACGCTGGGTAAACCAGTGCCATGCTGGTTGCACTCACACAAGAACACCTACCCCATCATGTGAGTGCTAACTTCTACTTAAAGGGGCACTCCACTCGTACAGGCTCCTTATATCATACGCGCATATCTTCAGCTTTCACTGCTGTTTTCCTCCTGCAGGTACGAGGGGGGACGCGGGAGCTCACACCAGCAACAGGTCACCTGCTACCCCTACAAAGATGTCAACAACTGGTGGATTGTCAAGGACCCCACACGGTAATCACATGATACGGTATATATACATATATATAGTGTGTGTGAGACACCTCACTGAGGAGGAGGAGGAGGGAACTATTGTGTTGTCACTTACCCAGACAGGACATGGTTGTCAGCTCGCCACCGCGCCCAGTGAGACACGGAGACACCGTACAGCTGGTACACGGGATGACGGCACGATTCCTCAACACGTAGGTGTCACTGAATGTGTTACACTGTATGTACATGTAGGATGGATACTCTCTGACTTGTTTTGTCTCCCCCCAGACATGATGTCGCTGCCCCCTTTTCACCCTATGCCCAAGAAATCTCCTGTTATATAGACTATAACATCTCCATGCCGGCACAGACGCTGTGGAAGGTGGTGAGTGTCAGCTTCTGAGCCGAGACTGGAGGGGGCTAGAGTGCTACGTCCTGTATAAGAGAGGGCTCTGATATTGTGATGTATCATGTAGGGTGTTACATGGGGTCGCAGTCTCATTCACTTCAGTTTCCCCCTCACTGATAGCAAGCGGAGGTCTTGAAAATGACAAAGCTTTATTGACACAGGACGGTGTGGGTTTGACAGTAACGTCAGCCTGTCCTTACAGGAGATCATAAATCGGGAGTCAGATCGAGACGCGTGGAAGACGATCCTGTCTGAAGTGAAGCTGGTCCATGTGAACACATCGGCTGCCCTGAAGGTAATCGCAGCTATTGCCCCCTGTTATCAGCCATGGTGTGCAGTAGTGAAAATGTGGTGGGGATAATGTATTGTGTGTGTGTGTTCACCCATAACTGTGACGTCTGAATAATCCCTGAAGTCTAATCCACCTTCCAGCTGAAGCTTGTGTGACTGGCCGGTGACTTGTGCTCTCCCTGCAGCTCAGCGGCTCCACATTACCAGACTGGGGCTTCCGGCAGCTGGAGATTGTGGGGGACAAAGTGGCAAAAGGTTCTCATCAGAGTCTGGTGTGGAACGTGGAGGAGCATCGATACGGCAAGAGTAAGTGTATGGAGGAGGCGGCAGAGGCTCAGAGCCGGCCTGTCATGTCCTGAATATCTACTGTCTATAGGTCGGGAGCAGGCAGAGCGAGAGGAGGAGCTGCACACTCCGGCACAGATGGATGTGGCAAGGAACCTCAGCTTCATGGCGCGGTTCTGGGAGCTGCAGGTAAGTGCCCCATGTCATGTTATAGCTGCAGGTAGATACCCCATGTCATGTCATAACTGCGGGTAGGTGCCCCATGTCATGGTATAGCTGCAGGTAGGTGCTCCATGTCATATTATAGTTGCGGGTATGTGCTCCATGTCATATTATAGTTACAGGTAGGTGCCCCATGTCAGGTTATAGCTGTGGGTTCTGGGGGTGTACACAGAGCAGTCAGTGCAGCTTTATACTGGAGCATTTAGACATTGCTTTGTCTGCCCCCTAGTGGAAGATGCTGACTATGCGGAGCGACAGTCCGGAGCACAAGTACTGCTCGTCACCTCTAGACTGGGTCACACTGGACACCAGCATCGCCTACTGGCTCCATCCCAGGACTACGGTGAGTGGACACTCATTGGTTTATGTGCTATATCCCTCAGCAAAAGGTCTCATTAATGTGAGGGGAGCACAAAGATTGTGTCCAATATGGCTGCAGCGCCCCCCACTGTATGATGAGAGGGCCGTCTTATATCCATTCATTTCTGTCTGTAAAGAAGCAAAGTGAGAGGAGCTGCTGCTTTGTGACATGTTTAGTAACGTATTATGGATTGTAACGTATTAAAAGTGCACCAAAATTAGGCATATAGCGCCCCCTCAGGCTATCAGATCAGTGGGGGTTCTGCGCTCGGTCCCCCCTCCCCTGCTAATCCTCTGTGTTTGCAGTGCTCCATCTACCTAGTAGTGGCGATACTTGGTATTGCAGCTTCATCCCCTGAGATCTGTCACTTGGTGCGGTGTCTGTCACCCCTCCACCATTCTGCCGCCGGAGAATCCCCCAGTTTGTGGCAGTGAATTCCCTTTAGGTCAGAGCTGCTCGGCCCTCGGGTTAGTTGTGTGTTGTCTATGGCAGTCACATCCAGAGTTTGTGTAAATTGTTCCCCATGTTAGTTGTTCGTCTCCTCTTCCTCATGGGGGGTTGTAGCAGGTTTTTTGGCTGCTGGGGGAGCGTTACACCATGAGGGGAGGAGGATTCTAGTCTTACAGTTGTTACATTTTTGGTTGCTCCCCTTGTGTCCCCCTATGTGCTGATGTTATGTCACTGTCTTGTCCACTTCCAGGCTCAGATCCAGCTGCTGGGGAACCCTGTGATCTGGTATTCTGCCAATGCTGGAGCCGCAGGCTACACCGTCCTCTTCCTTTACTACCTGCTGCGGCTTCACCGGAGAATCCACGACATCCCACAAGGTCAGAGATGAGTTCTGTCACCTGTAGAGACCCACAAGGCGCTGGCAGCCTGACCACTGGGGATGACACGTCCGTATGTTGTATCTGCAGGCACCTGGCATGCTTTACAGCTCACCGGGACTCTGTGCCTCGGGGGCTGGGCTGTGAATTACCTACCATTCTTCCTGATGGAGAAGACCCTCTTCCTGTATCATTACCTCCCGGCCCTGACCCTGCAGATCCTGCTGCTGCCTCCAGTCCTGGAACATGTCCACCAGCATCTGATCAGGTGAGGGCTCTGCCTGTGCTTTGTATGGTGACGGCTGGTCCTGTCCTGGGGTCTTTACTCATTGGTCCGGTCTCTGCTTTAGGTCTGACACTTTACAAAACACCTTCTGTGCCGTCCTGCTGGTCTGGATGTCCAGTGTTGTCCTGATCTTTAGTAAGCTCTGTCCCCTTACCTACGGAGAGCCGGCCCTGTCACCGCAAGAATTGAGAGGTTTAAGGTGGAAAGACACCTGGGACATTCTCATTAGAAAGTGAGGGAAGGCGAGGACTTGCACCGGTGACCATGAATGTGTCAGAGTGAAGATGATGATGATGAGCTGGGCCTGAGAGGTCATGGAGTCAATGTAAGGTGTTTAAAGGAATAGCAAAATATAGGTTAGGAAGCTCCAGTCTCCTGTACAGTGTGAGTATCACTGTGGAGGTGACCAGGAGGTGGCGCCGTGGTCGGACGAGCCTGACACAGAGCTGACAACCTGCAGCAAGGACTGTACAGATATCCCATACAAGCTGCAGGCAAGACGGTGGTAGAGACGCACAGCAGGGGGCAGCACGGAGCACAGAAGGAAGCTCCACCCTGATGGAAGTCACGTGACATCTGTGCTCTGCCCACACAATAAAGGTATTTAGTGAAATCTGTTGTACGTAGTGTCAGCGACTAGTCTGTGCGCGGCAGAAATCACGTGATGTTTCCATTCACTGACAGCCGATACCGTATGACGCTAATAACACGACAGACGCTGTTTATACGATAATTTCCTTTTAATGACGATGATGTTATTGCCGTTTACACTGAGAATACTGGTGACGGGACGCCGAGGACAGAGGAGATGGTGACAGAATATAACAGTCGTGCTGCCATCTGCTAGAACAAGGACTACAACCCCCAGCAGTGCCCTGATCACCGGCCTCTGGTTTCCGTCATTAAAAGGCAGCAGCCTGGACGAGGAAACGACTAATGAAATGTCGCATCTGATTATCTACAGCAGCAGCCGCCGCCGACCTCCAGCCAGTCCCAGCATGCCACGCGCTCGCCGGAGGTCCGCTCATTTGCATAAGCATAAAGTGCAAAATTAAGACAATTAAGCTACAAGGTGGATCCAGAAGATAGAGCCCAGTGTGAGCGACCATTCAGGACGCTGAGGTGTGAGGGGGCGCTCTAGAGTAGGGGCGACCTCACCCCACAAACAGCCCCTCAGATCTCACCGGACCCCCGCTGGAGTCTCTCTACAGGTTTAGGTGTCGGTTTTGCTCGGCCATCATGTGACATGTTCACACCTGGCAGATCTGTGACAGACGTGTCTGTTCCATGTACATGTATAGAACAGGTTTTACTGCTACAGATCTGCTGTGTGTGAATACACGCTATACACAGTTATTATATGGCGGTGATGTCCTTATATAGCAGATATAGGAGGTGTCACCAGGAGGGGCCCCGGGGCCTCAGAACATTTGGGCCATTACCGTCTCTCCTGGTCACACACTATCTGCGTCCTCCATGTTGTCTCCCTGGTCATACAGATGGATGTACATGAAGCTTCTTCTGGTGGACGAGCAGAGGCCCCCCATATGCAGCAGCGTGAGGACTAATGATGGACATGGCTGCCCCGGACCCCAACTACAGGTATATGGGGGGGCCTCTGCTCTTCCACCAGTAGAAGCCTATCCAAACCAGGCAGGCTGGAGTAGGTTTCGCCAGAATTAGGAAGACTCCCGCCTCTATATCATTGCGGGGTCATAAGGAAGATTTCACTTCAATTACCTAAAAATTGGAAACTCTTAAAAAATTAGCAGTAGACTGCGCTGCCCCATGTGTAACGCACAGTCTACCGCCATCTTGGAATGGTCAAAATGAACTAAACCTGTCCTTGTAGCAGCCAATCACAACACAGCTTTGTCTCTAGAGAAATCTGGACTCTGATTGGCTATTACAGAGAGATGAGGCCCCGTGTCCTGATATGGCCGCGTTCACACACGTGAGGCTGATTCCAGACTGGTCACACCCACCATAGAAACGCTGTGAACGCAACCACGTGATTGGCCGTCCCGATCACCTGACATTAAGGAAATCTATGACAACATTTATTACCCTTCATCTCTGCGGCCGCCGGCGTCTCCACTACTACAACCCTCATCGTTGTGTGTCCGTCTGTGTAGAAGGTGCCAGGAAGAAATCATAGCCAGCGTCACTAACTATCTGCCATGTCAGGAGTGGGGGATGGGGTACAAGGTGCAGCTTATGTAGTCAGTGGGGGAGGGGTGAGCTCACGTCATATCTATGAACACAGCACAGGATTTTAACATGAGGTTCCAGATTCCATTTTGACTGGCAGGTCCACCAGGGGGCGCTGTGCGCTCCAGTCACATGATAAATGTCTCTTCTTACCATTGTCGTCAATCATCAGCGGGTAAATATCCGAAAAATGAGAAATGCTTCAAAAATAACAACCGATTCCCCATTGTGGCGGCACTTAGTCCCAGCGCTCGATGTCGGCACCTGCCGGATATGGAATGATGAGGAGACTGATCTCACTGTGCGCTCAGTGTGGCCGGCTGCTGGACTCCAGGTGAGTGCGCTTCCCCGGGACCAGAACTCCTCCTGGCTCGCCGGGGCCCGGGAAGCTTCTTTTCTGCGACCGCCCATTGACAGACCCGCGCTGCCACTTACAGATGTCACCATTCAGGATGTCCTGGATGTGCTGCACAATCAGGTTAATGGCCACTGCGAGGGGAGAAGAAAGGTCAGAGAGCAGGGTAAGAGCGCCCCCTACAGACAGGCAGGAATAGTCACAATACCAATGATCAAGGGGATACCCAAGTGTTTTGGATAGTGATGACCTAGTCACAGGATGGGTCCCCAGTAACTGATTGCTCGGAGCCCGCACTGATACTGTATGCATGGTGATAGCTCTGCCTGTACGGGAATAGAGCCCAGCGCCATTGTGACAGAGCCGTACGCTATAGCAGTGATGACGGGGAAACTGCAGCTCCGCTCCCGCCTGAAGAGGAGCGAAACACCCTGCAGACAGCCACTGACAGCCACAGTGGGGACAGACACCCACCCATCACATACACTTGGGGTCTTGGACACTCCATTCACTGTTCTGTATGAGCTGCAGTACCGCTTACCACCACTGCCACCCTATAGACAATAATGCAACAGCGCCCCCACCTAATGATACAAAGTGTAAGCAAAGATGCCTCCTCCTGCACTCACCCATGTTATCCACACCCCGCGGGATGATGACATCAGCATACTTCTTAGTCTACAGGGAGAAGAAAACGATAGAGATTGGCAGTGACCACCGAAGCGAGTAATCGGCGTGCAGGAGACACTTCAGTAAGGGACAGCTCAGACCAGGCCGCAGCCCACGGTCAGTATTACGGCTGCAGATCTGCCATTAGTGCCAAATGATCAAAAATGAGAAAGGGCGTGGCTAATTGTAAAGGGGCGTGGTTTGGGGGTCACTTCACTTCCCTCCAATATGGGCTATTTGTGCTCCTGGAGCGGGCAATGGTGACAACGATGCAGGGGGAGATATCACAACGCAGCCACATTACAGTCTGAACTAGCCCTTAGTGATCGATACGAGGAGACTTGTCAGAATATTACCGGCAGGGAGAATTCCTCGAAGGCCGGCTTCACGAAGGTCGTGTACTGTGTGAGGATCTGCTCCAGCTCTCTGCCGCGCTTCATGTCTCGCAGGACTACGAGAGGAAAGATCCCATAAGATGGATGTCAGCGGTAGAGGATCAGGGCCAGGTCACACACAGCAGCCCCCCGGTCACAGCGACTGTCCGTGGCAATGCGGGGACCCCGAACCTCTCGCCTGACTCACCTCTCCGGGACAACCTGACGTCCGAGTCTGTGTCCACAAACAGCTTGAGGTGGAACATGTCCCTGATCTCCTGGTTATAGAAGGCCAGAATGCCCTCGAACAGCAGCACGTCAGCGGGGTAGACGGTCGTCGTCTCCGGTAACCTGCAGAGAGAGAAGCTGCAGCTGTATTCATCTGTGTGCAGTGCAGCCGGGGGCCACAAGGTGGCGATCACCCAGCTGAGCAGGACATTAGGGAGAGCTCTATATTATGATGACCCGGAGCGGTGCAGGGGCCACAGTCAGCCCCGGTACATGTACCCCAGAGCTGGGAGCGTCTCACCTGGAGTGAGTGACAAAGTCATACATGGGGACGTCCACGATTTGCCCCTCCAGGATCTTGGTGAGTGTCCGGGACATCAGATCGTTGTCAAAAGCATCTAAGGAAAGAGAAGGGAACATTGTGATCACATGACGTGAGGACCGGGGGGCAGCGGTGTATAAAGGGGCAGCTTAGGGCCACTCACCAGGGTGATCGAAGTTGTACTGCCCCTTCAGGGCCCGGGCCTTCTGCTCGGCAGTCAGCACCTTGTAGAATCGGTCTTGGCTTAATATGACCACCTTCCTCTGACATTGGTCAACCTCGTTCTGCCCCAGCAGCTCCATAATCTTCTCACACACTGTGGACTGGACGACAGACAAGACGACGACGTCAGGGAAACCCACAAAGTACAGAGAAGGGTGTCGCCACCTTGTGGCCAATATATGTGAAGCAGCTGCAGCTCTGTGCCAGCAGGGGGCGCAGTACAAGGTGTCAGTGAATCAGCCATGATGCCTGGAGAACTGCTGACCTCTATAGGAAACTGGAAATGACTCTCTACTGGGCAGTAAGTGGTTAACAAAGGTCAATATGTGCAGGGGGCAAAGTCTGACCCCTCCTGCCCCCGCAGTGACACCGGGCAACATGGACTGAGTTGTAAATTTATATAGGTGTCATATATACAGGACCCTCGCAGCACAGGTGACCTCAGCCCTATGGAAATAAAATTTATAGCGGATGTTCCCCTGGACCAGCCCTGCACCAATTCATAACAGAACAACAAATCCCCTGCAATAGTCATTCAGCCAGAGCTACAGTATAGGAGTCCGACTACTGGCAACCACCAATAGGGGGAGCTCACAATAGTACACTGCTGAAAATCACATCAATAACACATCTGTATATAGTGAGCTCCCTCTAGTGGTGGCTGTATAACCTGTATATAGTGAGCTCCCTCTAGTGGTGGCTGTATAACCTGTATGTAGTGAGCTCCCTCTAGTGGTGGCTGTATAACCTTTATATAGTGAGCTCCCTCTAGTGGTGGCTGTATAACCTTTATATAGTGAGCTCCCTCTAGTGGTAGGTGTAGATATGAATCCACTTATAATTCTCTCCTACCAAACTGACTATTTCCAGGCCAGAGAAACCTCCAGACTGAACATTCTAAACTATCACGGCAGGAGAGAACTCTGTCTACGATTTATGCAATTGTAACAAACCCTCAGCTGTGAGAACTGTCAAGTCAGAACTGTGTAACAGAGGCAGCTGGTGCAGAGGCGCTCCTCCTGTCACTGTGGGGGTCGGTGTAGGGACGCTCCTCCTGTCACTGTGGGGTCGCTCCTCCTGTCACTGTGGGGTCGGTGTAGGGTTGTTCCTCCTGTCACTATGGGGTAGGTGTGGGGTTGTTCCTCCTGTCACTGCGGGGTCGGTGTAGGGCTGCTCCTCCTGTCACTGCGGGGTCGGTGTAGGGACGTTCCTCCTGTCACTGCGGGGTCGGTGTAGGGCTGCTCCTCCTGTCACTGTGGGGTCGGTGTAGGGTTGCTCCTCCTGTCACTGTGGGGTCGGTGTAGGGACGTTCCTCCTGTCACTGTGGGGTCGGTGTAGGGACGTTCCTCCTGTCACTGTGGGTCGGTGTAGGGACGTTCCTCCTGTCACTGTGGGGTCGGTGTACGGTCGCTCCTCCTGTCACTGTGGGGTCGGTGTAGGGACGTTCCTCCTGTCACTGTGGGGTCGGTGTAGGGACGTTCCTCCTGTCACTGTGGGGTCGGTGTAGGGACGTTCCTCCTGTCACTGTGGGGTCGGTGTAGGGTCGCTCCTCCTGTCACTGTGGGGTCGGTGTAGGGACGTTCCTCCTGTCACTGTGGGGTCGGTGTAGGGACGTTCCTCCTGTCACTGTGGGGTCGGTGTAGGGTTGCTCCTCCTGTCACTGTGGGGTCGTTCCTCCTGTCACTGTGGGGTTGTTCCTCCTGTCACTGTGGGGTCGGTGTAGGGTTGTTCCTCCTGTCACTGTGGGGTCGCTCCTCCTGTCATTGTGGGGTCGGTGTGGGGTTGTTCCTCCTGTCACTGTGGGGTAGGTGTAGGGTTGTTCCTCCTGTCACTGTGGGGTCACTGTGGGGTCGGTGTAGGGTTGCTCCTCCTGTCACTGTGGGGTCAGTGTAGGGTTGTTCCTCCTGTCACTGTGGGGTCGGTGTAGGGACGCTCCTCCTGTCACTGTGGGGTCGGTGTAGGGTCGCTCCTCCTGTCACTGTGGGGTCGGTGTAGGGTCGCTCCTCCTGTCACTGTGGGGTCGGTGTAGGGTCGCTCCTCCTGTCACTGTGGGGTCGGTGTAGGGACGCTCCTCCTGTCACTGTGGGGTCGGTGTAGGGACGCTCCTCCTGTCACTGTGGGGTCGGTGTGGGGTTGCTCCTCCTGTCACTGTGGGGTCGCTCCTCCTGTCACTGTGGGGTCAGTGTAGGGTCGTTCCTCCTGTCACTGTGGGGTAGGTGTAGGGTTGTTCCTCCTGTCACTGTGGGGTCAGTGTAGGGTCGTTCCTCCTGTCACTGTGGGGTAGGTGTAGGGTTGTTCCTCCTGTCACTGTGGGGTAGGTGTAGGGTTGTTCCTCCTGTCACTGTGGGGTCGGTGTAGGGTTGTTCCTCCTGTCACTGTGGGGTCGGTGTAGGGACGCTCCTCCTGTCACTGTGGGGTCGGTGTAGGGTTGCTCCTCCTGTCACTGTGGGGTCGGTGTGGGGTCGCTCCTCCTGTCACTGTGGGGTCGGTGTGGGGTCGCTCCTCCTGTCACTGTGGGGTCGGTGTGGGGTCGCTCCTCCTGTCACTGTGGGGTCGGTGTGGGGTCGCTCCTCCTGTCGGTGTGGGGTCGCTCCTCCTGTCACTGTGGGGTCGCTCCTCCTGTCACTGTGGGGTCGGTGTGGGGTCGCTCCTCCTGTCACTGTGGGGTCGGTGTGGGGTCGCTCCTCCTGTCACTGTGGGGTCGGTGTGGGGTCGGTGTGGGGACGCTCCTCCTGTCACTGTGGGGTCGGTGTGGGGTCGCTCCTCCTGTCACTGTGGGGTCGGTGTGGGGTCGCTCCTCCTGTCACTGTGGGGTCGCTCCTCCTGTCACTGTGGGGTCGGTGTGGGGTCGCTCCTCCTGTCACTGTGGGGTCGGTGTGGGGTCGCTCCTCCTGTCACTGTGGGGTCGGTGTGGGGTCGCTCCTCCTGTCACTGTGGGGTCGGTGTGGGGTCGCTCCTCCTGTCACTGTGGGGTCGGTGTGGGGTCGCTCCTCCTGTCACTGTGGGGTCGGTGTGGGGTCGCTCCTCCTGTCACTGTGGGGTCGGTGTGGGGTCGCTCCTCCTGTCACTGTGGGGTCGGTGTGGGGTCGCTCCTCCTGTCACTGTGGGGTCGGTGTGGGGTCGCTCCTCCTGTCACTGTGGGGTCGGTGTGGGGTCGCTCCTCCTGTCACTGTGGGGTCGGTGTGGGGTCGCTCCTCCTGTCACTGTGGGGTCGGTGTGGGGTCGCTCCTCCTGTCACTGTGGGGTCGGTGTGGGGTCGCTCCTCCTGTCACTGTGGGGTCGGTGTGGGGACGCTCCTCCTGTCACTGTGGGGTCGGTGTGGGGTCGTTCCTCCTGTCACTGTGGGGTCGGTGTGGGGTCGTTCCTCCTGTCACTGTGGGGTCGGTGTGGGGTCGTTCCTCCTGTCACTGTGGGGTCGGTGTGGGGTCGTTCCTCCTGTCACTGTGGGGTCGGTGTGGGGTCGTTCCTCCTGTCACTGTGGGGTCGGTGTGGGGTCGTTCCTCCTGTCACTGTGGGGTCGGTGTGGGGTCGTTCCTCCTGTCACTGTGGGGTCGGTGTGGGGTCGTTCCTCCTGTCACTGTGGGGTCGGTGTGGGGTCGTTCCTCCTGTCACTGTGGGGTCGGTGTGGGGTCGTTCCTCCTGTCACTGTGGGGTCGGTGTGGGGTCGTTCCTCCTGTCACTGTGGGGTCGGTGTGGGGTCGTTCCTCCTGTCACTGTGGGGTCGTTCCTCCTGTCACTGTGGGGTCGTTCCTCCTGTCACTGAGGGGTCGGTGTGGGGTCGTTCCTCCTGTCACTGTGGGGTCGGTGTGGGGTCGTTCCTCCTGTCACTGAGGGGTCGGTGTGGGGTCGTTCCTCCTGTCACTGTGGGGTCGGTGTGGGGTCGTTCCTCCTGTCACTGTGGGGTCGGTGTAGGGTCGTTCCTCCTGTCACTGTGGGGTCGGTGTAGGGTCGTTCCTCCTGTCACTGTGGGGTCGGTGTAGGGTTGTTCCTCCTGTCACTGAGGGGTCGGGCTGTTCCTCCTGTCACTGAGGGGTCGCTCACACTCCAGTAATAGAGGACACTGCCATAGACAGTGACAGCCCCTGTGACCTGCAGCGGAGACCCCGGTCTGCACTATTAACCCCCTCTCCCCCGCTCACCTTTCCGCTGGCCGTGCCGCCGCTCACTCCTATCAGGAAGGGTCTGTGGTGTCCGCGCTCCGGGGTCTCCATGTTCCCTGCAGACGCCATGGCCGGGACAACCTGCGGGCAGCGGGGACAGAGCAGAAACTACAACTCCCAGCAGCACCCGGGGCAGGACGGCCATGAGAGGACGCATGACACGTACCGCGCAGCATGCCGGGAGATGCCGCTCACAGCGCCGACGTACTACCCTCAGTCATGTGACAGTGAGGCATAACAACAGAGACACGTGACATACGACCGGGGTGGGAGTCAGAAACATGACGGGTGTGTGCGCAGAGCATGGACAATAAAGTTTTTTTTTTTGTTTTTTTTTACATATACTAAGAATTTTCTTCAGGTTTCTATGGTAACAGAAGATGGACAGCTTTATTACTGGCCTTGTCACCCCGAGCAACACAGCGCGGCCCGGCCCGGCCTGCAGGGGGAGCTTGTTTTTGTTTCCTTTTGCATTGCTGTGGGAGATGAAGATGTTTATCTGTCCGCCATGAGGAGACGTCACACACTATAGGCTCCGCCCCTAATGGAGAAGAAACCGACTGAGGGGGCAACAAACTAACAGCAGAGATATATAGTGTACAGCAAGACGACAGCGCACTATATACTACAGGGGAGAATAGTGAGCGCAGCTCTGGAGTATAATACAGGATAAGTAATGTAATGTATGTACACAGTGACTGTACCAGCAGAATAGTGAGCGCAGCTCTGGAGTATAATACAGGATAAGTAATGTAATGTATGTACACAGTGACTGTACCAGCAGAATAGTGAGTGCAGCTCTGGAGTATAATACAGGATAGGTAATGTAATGTATGTACACAGTGACGGCACCAGCAGAATAGTGAGCGCAGCTCTGGGGTATAATACAGGATAAGTAATGTAATGTAAGTACACAGTGACCAGCAGAATAGTGAGCGCAGCTCTGGAGTATAATACAGGATAGGTAATGTAATGTATGTACACAGTGACTGTACCAGCAGAATAGTGAGCGCAGCTCTGGGGTATAATACAGGATAGGTAATGTAATGTATGTACACAGTGACTGCACCAGCAGAATAGTGAGCGCAGCTCTGGGGTATAATACAGAATAGGTAATGTAATGTATGTACACAGTGACTGCACCAGCAGAATAGTGAGCGCAGCTCTGGAGTATAATACAGGATAAGTAATGTAATGTATGTACACAGTGACTGCACCAGCAGAATAGTGAGCGCAGCTCTGGGGTATAATACAGGATAGGTAATGTAATGTATGTACACAGTGACTGTACCAGCAGAATAGTGAGCGCAGCTCTGGGGTATAATACAGGATAGGTAATGTAATGTATGTACACAGTGACTGCACCAGCAGAATAGTGAGCGCAGCTCTGGAGTATAATACAGGATAAGTAATGTAATGTATGTACACAGTGACTGCACCAGCAGAATAGTGAGCGCAGCTCTGGGGTATAATACAGGATAAGTAATGTAATGTATGTACACAGTGACTGTACCAGCAGAATAGTGAGCGCAGCTCTGGGGTATAATACAGGATAAGTAATGTAATGTATGTACACAGTGACTGTACCAGCAGAATAGTGAGCGCAGCTCTGGGGTATAATACAGGATAAGTAATGTAATGTATGTACACAGTGACTGCACCAGCAGAATAGTGAGCGCAGCTCTGGGGTATAATACAGGATAGGTAATGTAATGTATGTACACAGTGACTGCACCAGCAGAATAGTGAGCGCAGCTCTGGGGTATAATACAGGATAGGTAATGTAATGTATGTACACAGTGACTGCACCAGCAGAATAGTGAGCGCAGCTCTGGGGTATAATACAGGATAGGTAATGTAATGTATGTACACAGTGACCAGCAGAATAGTGAGTGCAGCTCTGGAGTATAATACAGGATAAGTAATGTAATGTATGTACACAGTGACCAGCAGAATAGTGAGTGCAGCTCTGGAGTATAATACAGGATAAGTAATGTAATGTATGTACACAGTGACTGTACCAGCAGAATAGTGAGCGCAGCTGTGGAGTATAATACAGGATAAGTAATGTAATGTATGTACACAGTGACCAGCAGAATAGTGAGCGCAGCTCTGGAGTATAATACAGGATAAGTAATGTAATGTATGTACACAGTGACTGTACCAGCAGAATAGTGAGCGCAGCTCTGGAGTGTGATACAGGATAAGTAATGTAATGTATGTACACAGTGACTGTACCAGCAGAATAGTGAGCGCAGCTCTGGAGTATAATACAGGATAAGTAATGCAATGTATGTACACAACGACTGTACCAGCAGAATAGTGAGCGCAGCTCAGGAGTATAATACAGGATAAGTAATGTAATGTATGTACACAGTGACTGTACCAGCAGAACAGTGAGCGCAGCTCTAGAGTATAATACAGGATAAGTAATGTAATGTATGTACACAGTGACTGCACCAGCAGAATGGTGAGCGCAGCTCTGGAGTATAATACAGGATAAGTAATGTAATGTATGTACACAGTGACTGCACCAGCAGAATAGTGAGCGCAGCTCTGGAGTATAATACAGGATAAGTAATGTAATGTATGTACACAGTGACTGTACCAGCAGAACAGTGAGCGCAGCTCTGGAGTAGAATACAGGATATAACACAGGATCTGTATAACTGAACACAAGGATTTGCACTTTACAAAACAGAAGTTTCTCCGCACACTTTGTGCCACCTTTGCGCTAACCTCAGTGGTTCCTGTTCCTTTAAGATGGCGCCCTATTTTCATCCTTTGTCCTCAAGGCAATAAAACAATAAATGTCCGATGTGTTAGCCTTCAGGAGAGGGCGCCGCCCGGGAAGACATTCACATACGAGGAAGAGGAGGTGGACTTGAAAGGTCAAGATCATCTTCCAGCTTTCCCAGAGCCCTGAATGGTAAAGCTGTTTAGGGCTCGCTATCCATTCCTGAATGACCCCAGTGCAGTTATACCGCCATATTGGTCATCACTTAGTTTCCCCTGAAACACAGAACTAAATCTTTCACGACTTGCCAGTAAATGAGGTCTCAAGGACGTGAATCTGTCAGTGACTGGTCAGGATATGAGCGCTGCTCTGGGGCTGACACCGCTTATCTGCTGTGTGACCTCGAGATGACAAGAACGTAGAATGTGACTGTTCTGTGTTTGTGGGAACGTCCATGATTCCCATCTACAGAGCGGGCCGTAGGTTATAGAAAGGGCTCACCCTGACCTAATATTTCACACAGCTGAGGGTTTGTTTCAGTTGTGTCCACTCCAGACAAGGCTTAAGGATGATACATCAATGCAGGTAAAATACAATAAACAGGTCAGAAAAAAAATAATTCCTTGATGCTGAGTTCACACCTGCACTTGAGTTTCCGTTCTTCGGGTTCACTTGGCGACCTGAAAAACAGAAACCCAATCTGCTTAGAATGTGGTTACCCGTAAGGGTGCATTCACACTGAGTAAACGCTAGCTTATTTTGTAGAGTAAAATTACACTTGTAAATTTTGCTATCCCATTGACTTCAATGATATTTTTTTACAAGTGTAAAAATACGCCAGTAAAAAATACGCCTGTAAAAAATACGCCTGTAAAAATACGCCTGTAAAATGTCATTGAAGTCAATGGGATAGCAAAATTTACAAGTGTAATTTTACTCTACAAAATAAGCTAGCGTTTACTCAGTGTGAATGCACCCTAACAATGGAGCAGGCCCTATGGAGTGAATGGGGGTCAGCCTGGGAAGAATGTGGAGAGAAAAATCCTGCTTGCAGGAATGGAGACCGAGCACTAGTGTGAGCCCAGCCTTAGCTCAGTCCTATCCGGTCTCCATCAGGGCCCGGCGCAGAGGACGGCCTGGAACTTGTTAAGCCTTTGCCGATCCGGGATGTCTCAGCCTGGACCACACACAGGTGACTGCAGCCCGTCACACCCGAACAGACATGACCGACAACTCCCCTATGGATGGGGTGACAGTGGGGGCCAGGGAAGTGACACTACTACAGCAGGGGTCTTACCCCGACCACCAGGAGGGCGCCACCTCTGCTCCTTACAGCTTGGCTACAGATTACTGTGACATATGGGCTGTGACATAACCCCGTACCACCCTCCTAGCCGACCTACCTCCACCCTTTGTACCATGGTGGCATTGAGTGAAGTGGTACTGCCAGCCTTCCCTGTGAGCTCAGCAGCCGGAGCTCAGCTCCTATTTACACAGCCGTCCGCAAACAGCCCTGTCAATTATTAATAGGCCAGGTGAGAGCCAGAAAACTGAGACCCGGAGAGAAGGCAGAGGAAGAAGCCGGAGAGCGCGCCGGGCAGCAGGGGAAGGATGAGCCAGCCTGCGGGCCAACAGGGCCAGGATTAATGACAAGAGGAGGATAAACCTCATCATCATAACTTACTCCAAGTCCCAGGCAAGGAGTGTCAAGACAGCGGGGCTATGGCCACTACAGGTACAGGGGGATGTGAGGGACAAGACAGCGGGGTTATGGCCACTCCAGGTACAGGGGGATGTGGGGGACAAGACGGCGGGGCTATGGCCACCACAGGTACAGGAGGATGTGGGGACAAGACGGCGGGGCTATGGCCACCACAGGTACAGGAGGATGTGGGGACAAGACGGCGGGGTTATGGCCACCACAGGTACAGAGGGATGTGGGGACAAGACGGCGGGGCTATGGCCACCACAGGTACAGAGGGATGTGGGGACAAGACGGCGGGGCCATGGCCACTACAGGTACAGGAGGATGTGGGGACAAGACGGCGGGGCCATGGCCACTACAGGTACAGGAGGATGTGGGGGACAAGACGGCGGGGCCATGGCCACTACAGGTACAGGAGGATGTGGGGACAAGACGGCGGGGCTATGGCCACCACAAGTACAGGAGGATGTGGGGGACAAGACGGCGGGGCTATGGCCACCACAGGTACAGAGGGATGTGGGGGACAAGACGGCGGGGCCATGGCCACTACAGGTACAGGGGGATGTGAGGGACAAGACAGAGGGGCTATGGCCACTACAGGTACAGAGGGATGTGGGGGACAAGACGGCGGGGCTATGGCCACTACAGGTACAGGGGGATGTGAGGGACAAGACAGAGGGGCTATGGCCACTACAGGTACAGAGGGATGTGGGGGACAAGACGGCGGGGCTATGGCCACTACAGGTACAGAGGGATGTGGGGGACAAGACGGCGGGGCCATGGCCACTCCAGGTACAGGAGGATGTGGGGACAAGACGGCGGGGCCATGGCCACCACAGGTACAGGAGGATGTGGGGGACAAGACGGCGGGGCTATGGCCACTACAGGTACAGGGGGATGTGAGGGACAAGACGGCGGGGCTATGGACACCACAGGTACAGAGGGATGTGGGGGACAAGACGGCGGGGCTATGGCCACCACAGGTACAGAGGGATGTGGGGGACAAGACGGCGGGGCTATGGCCACCACAGGTACAGAGGGATGTGGGGGACAAGACGGCGGGGCTATGGCCACCACAGGTACAGAGGGATGTGGGGGACAAGACGGCGGGGCTATGGCCACTACAGGTACAGGAGGATGTGGGGGACAAGACAGCGGGGCTATGGCCACCACAGGTACAGAGGGATGTGGGGGACAAGACAGCGGGGCTATGGCCACCACAGGTACAGAGGGATGTGGGGACAAGACGGCGGGGCCATGGCCACTACAGGTACAGGAGGATGTGGGGACAAGACAGCGGGGCTATGGCCACCACAGGTACAGAGGGATGTGGGGACAAGACGGCGGGGCTATGGCCACTACAGGTACAGAGGGATGTGGGGGACAAGACAGCGGGGCTATGGCCACTCCAGGTACAGGGGGATGTGGGGACAAGACAGCGGGGCTATGGCCACTCCAGGTAAGCGATCTGGGCTGCAGCATCTGGGCAGGGGAGAGGAGCCGGTCAGGTCTTCAGCCCAGACTGATCAGTCCTTATTCATATGGATATATTAGAGGACACATTATACTACATATTGTCTGACAACCACAGGGAACTGCAGATCACGGGGCTTCAACCTGTTGAACTACAACTCCCAGCAGGGCTTTTATGTAATTCCCTTACCTATTACAAAGGTGAGCCTACACTGTGCAGGTATCAGGAGGTCCAGCCAGGACA
The DNA here is from genome assembly GCF_031893055.1 of Leptodactylus fuscus. NCBI lineage: Eukaryota > Metazoa > Chordata > Amphibia > Anura > Leptodactylidae > Leptodactylus > Leptodactylus fuscus. Next base: position 10,252,084 of record NC_134275.1, on the reverse strand, counting down.
GGAGTTGGGGGGTAGACTTTCATTTCTTTGTGACTAGTAAGATGTTGAGGTCTGACAAATACAAACATACTGATCCATAGTATAGGAACAGAAATGGTTAAAAATGGTGGAACTATAAGAGAGGAATCAGCGGTAAATGTCTCCTATATAACATAAGAAAGGACCTGACAACTCTGACAACAGCTTCTACTTTGTTACTGAAATAGAGAGAAGTTGTCAGAGCCACCAGTGACTATAAGGACAGGTAACAAATATAATTACTGTCAGACAAATATGATCATGGAGAAAGACCGTACAACACCTCCTGTCACTCATCAACACAAGTCACAAGAAGCCGGCCTCTCCTGACATGGCTGATAACAGATAGTAATAGATTGTATTCCCCTGTCCTACAGTTGGCCTCTCCTGACATGGCTGATAACAGATAGTAATAGATTGTATTCCCCTGTCCTACAGTCGGCCTCTCCCCTCCTGACATGGCTGATAACAGATAGTAATAGACTGTATTCCCCTGTCCTACAGTCGGCCTCTCCCCTCCAGACATGGCTGATAACAGATAGTAATAGATTGTATTCTCCGTCCTACAGTCGGCCTCTCCCCTCCTGACATGGCTGATAACAGATAGTAATAGATTGTATTCCCCTGTCCTACAGTCGGCCTCTCCTCTCCTGACATGGCTGATAACAGATAGTAATAGATTGTATTCTCCTGTCCTACAGTCGGCCTCTCCTCTCCTGACATGGCTGATAACAGATAGTAATAGATTGTATTCCCCTGTCCTACAGTCGGCCTCTCCCCTCCTGACATGGCTGATAACAGATAGTAATAGATTGTATTCCCCTGTCCTATAGTCGGCCTCTCCTGACATGGCTGATAACAGATAGTAATAGATTGTATTCCCCTGTCCTACAGTCGGCCTCTCCTGACATGGCTGATAACAGATAGTAATAGATTGTATTCACTTGACCTATGCTCTGCATTACTCTCCAGACAGAAGAGTTATAACAAGATAGGGGGCGCTCTTGTTTACATGTCCATCTCAAACATATTTTAACTGTTTTATGGCTTCAGGTTCTCTGCACTGTGTTCACACCTTTAGCCCTCACATCCCCACCCGCCAGAGCAGAAAGAACTTAACCCTATAACCTCCATTTAATGATTGTAATGTACAAAGGAAAGTTTATCGGAATCAAGACCTGATCAGTAATGCAAGTCACAATATACAATATATAATGTGGGCAATGGGAGCGGTATTATATTAGTTATACTCTTGTATATAGGATCAGTATAAGGGTGCATTCACACTAAGTATACGCTGAGCTGATTCTGATACACGTGTATCACATTGAAACCAATAGGGAAAAAAGCAGCCCATTCATTTCAATGGGGAGCGCTCATAGGCCGGCTCCCATTGAAATGAATGGGATCTGCTTTGTACGCGCTGATTCTGAATGTGTTTTATGTTCAGAATCAGCTCAGCGTATACTTAGTGTGAATGCACCCTTATAGTAGTTATATTCTTGTACATAGGAGGTAGATTACATTGTCACTAACAATAAGATAATTTACCTTCGCACTTCTCAGCGATTTCCTTGCAAATCATTTAATCCTATAGGGAGGGAGCAGCAGAGATTACAGCAGATTATAGGGGCCCACATAATCCCATGCGGTATAGCTTCTTCTCCTTTCAGCTTCTTCTCCTTCCAGATTGCGATAAATAGTTAGAATTGGTTTTCGGGAAAGCTGGGTGACTACCACTATGACTTCCCAAAGATCTCTGATGGATTGTCACGCAGCTTTTGCAGAGTCCAGAGAGTGTTAACCAGGTAAAATTGTCATTGTATGTCTTGGAAAGCTGAACAGAAGCGCATAGCGGTGGTCAACCAGCTCTCCCAGCATCCTGAAAAGCAATCCTTACAGATAAAGACTACAACCTTCCAGAAACAGCGCCACAAAGACACACAGGTTGTATCTGGTATTGAAGCTTCATTAAAGTGAATAGAACCAAGCTGTAACACCAGACACATCCTGTGGACAGTGGTGGCGCTGTTTCTAGAGGAAAGCCTTGTATTTCTAATCCTGGACGTGTCACGGCAGATTTCGCACATACGTGAAATCTTTACTGTAAACAAAGAGCGGTCAGTGGATGTTTATACAGCACAAGCTGCAGAACAAACACAGAATCTTATCAGTAAAGAAGAGAAAATAACCCGAGAGCAAAGGTGGCGGCCACGGAAAGTTATTACCCCTGACGGGGGCGAGAACATGACGGAAATCTGATAGGAGGCCAAAATAACAGCGACAATCTAGCCATAAAACCGAGGCGCCCAGTCCTAGGTCAGTCAGGAACAGCTCAAGGTTGAAAACCAGTCCGTGTCACAGCTGAGGGTTTGTTACAGTGTGAGCAGTCTTCTGTGGTCTCCGGGCTGGTACATTGTAACTATCAGGACAGGAGAAGGGCTGTCTAAACTAATGCACAGGAACAAACCCCCTGCTGTGAGATGTGTTGTTACAGTGTACACTGACTTGCATTGTATTCATTTTCAGCATAGTAACCCCAATATTTTTTTCTGCAGACATTGAGGCTCCGATCCAGGAGGAAGAGGAAAGAAGCATCGCAGCGGCAGAAATAAGCCAAAGAGCTAACACTCCTGGAGACGAGCAGCCCAAGACGACATCCGAGGAGCCCAAAGGGATAGAGAATGTGGGATTTGTTGGGGACCCCCCTCCATACTCCCCCCCGGACCCAAAGATCGCTCACCTGCTGTATCCAAGTTACCCACCAGCCAACTACTCGGGGAACATGCCCGTCTACTACCAGTCCAGAGCCGCCATGTCCACCGTCTACACTCAACCCAACCTGCCGCCTGGCTCCTACCCCTACATCATAGTAAGTCACCTATCTCGCCCTGGGAAAGCTGTGTGACCACCAATATGGATTCTATTACAGTTCTCCAGACTCCTGAAGGGCCAAACTATGCGTCATTGTCCAGACCTGATACTCAGGATTCTGGTAAAGTTGGGTGACCAACAATATGGCCTCCATTATAAGTCTCAGAGTATTCACCCAACTTTACCAGACTCCTGAATGGCGAACCAATATCTCCATACTCAGGGATAACCCTTATGTGAGACGTTCCCAATGTCCAGTCCTCTAGGGTTAATGATGGCCGCCCCCGCAGCGCTTCATAGAGCACCCCCATGCGTTGCGTCGTTGGCTCTGCGCGCTCCTCAGGTACATGAAGGGTTAACTACACCTTCTATGAGAAATAAAGAGGAAATAAGATCTCGGCGGCTCCTTGGCCTGGCAGGTCCTGAATTATTAATGCCCACATGATCCTGTGTAGCTCCTGTGAAACTGCCCAAAAGATGGCCCCGTCCTCCGTATCGATGTACGGAACATAGAGGTGGTAAGAGGGCGCCAATGTCTGCGGGTCACACTGAGGATTTAGTAGCCACCTCCAGTCCACAGGGCAGGGGTAGGTTTGGGGTGTTGCTGATGCCACCATTGCTTCCTTGCAGAATGACAGCTCCCTGGGGATGGCGCCATCGCAGCCCGAAGCGCGGACCAAGGACTACATGGTGGAGTCGGTGCTAGTGACTTTCTTCTGCTGCTTCTTGACAGGGATCATCGCCGTGGTCTATTCACATGAGGTAAGGCACGGGGGTGGAGACTCGCCTTAAAGGGGAACTCCATCAATCCTAACACTGAATCTCACCATTGTCAGCCTGCACAGAGCCTTGTCCCATGAGTCAGTAGCGGAGAATCCCTTTAAATCCGCGTCCTGTGAGATTTCATGGCGGCCGCACCAAATACACAGCGACGACTAAATCACAGATCAGATGTAAATTATTCAGGAAAGAAAAAGCAAAACGACCTGTCAGAATAACATATACACCATAGAATATTAATGGGGGGAGTGGTAACAGGATCCGGGCCGAGCCACTGCCGCATTAACCCTGCAATGACCACAGGTACCACTCCCTATATAAAGTCTAACAATCTGCACGCTCATCCACAACCTGTTGCACACTACAACCCCCATCATGCAGTGGATCAGTAATCCCAGTCTGACTCTCCGGCTGTTGCATGCTGGTCGTTGCAGTTTTGCAGCAGTTGGTGATCACAGGATGTGTCAGTGGTAATACTAGGCTAGGTGTACAGCGCCCCCTAGTGGCAGACTCCCCACATACACATCTCTGAGTCCGCTCCGTCTCACCCACCTGTCTCTTCCCTCTCCAGACCCGCGTGGCGCTGAGCAGAGGCGACATCCTGCAGGCTCAGGAGTCCTCCCGCAAGGCTCGCTCCCTGGTCCTCTTCAGCCTGCTCTTCGGGGTCTTCATCTCGGTCAGCTGGATCATTTACGTGGTCGTGACAATCTTCTTATGATGGAGGACTAGAAAGAGAAACTTCTGCAGAGACTAAATATTACTCCTGGCCCTAATCGGCCCCTCAGGGGGTGACCGGATACTCGGACACATCGCCGCTGTGTATATGTACAGGACACATGGAAATACATTGTATCTTTTTTAATTTACCTGCACTTCCTGGTGTTCACTGAGGGGGCGCCATTGTGATCAGTTTACTCTTCAGGACCCCTGCTTGCTGCCTGCGTATAGTAACCAGCTGAGGCTGAGCAGACCTATTACTAGGACTAGACTCACTGTGACCAACATTCAGCTGTACATTGTCAGAGCTCAGACAAACACCACAAACCCAGAAATAGCAACATTATACAGAACCTGTGGCTGTCCTGGCGTACAGAAGCAAATCTAGATCCACTACAGCGCCACCTCTGCCTACAGGTTGTGTGCAGTATTGCAGTTTAGTCTCCTTCTCTTTACTATAACTAGATAACTCACAGACAGGTGGCGCCGTCTGCAAACAAAAGCAGCCATGTTTATCTAACCAGGCACAACCCCTTTAAGGCCGCAGCAGGAAAAAAAACAAAACGCAGAGGAAACATGTTACTTTCCCTGCGAGTTTTCCCCTGCGGACTCTCTGTCTCTGTTACAGGGAAGGCGCCGGCGTTTCCATCAGTATAACTGACCTGCTGCGATTTACAAAGACGTGACTGACATTTCTGCAACATATGGATTAGCCGGAGTCCTGTGCAGCAACTGGAAAACGCGCTTTTTTTGTGGCATTTATGCTACGTGGAGCTCCAGCCTAAAGGTGAATGTAAAAACAGCAAACACACTTACATACAGCGCCCCCTGCTGGAACAGATATGAACTACAACACAAGGCAGATTATCACAGCTTAGTCCAGACACTTACATACAGCGCCCCCTGCTGGAACAGATATGAACTACAACACAAGGCAGATTATCACAGCTTAGTCCAGAAATCCTAAAGAATTTAGACTTTAGAGGATGGAGCTTAAACAAGTGGTCAGGGCTCATCCAGCATCTATACAGGTGAGGGGGTGGGGCTTAAACAAGTGGGCAGGGCTCATCCAGCATCTATACACATGGAGGGGTGGGGCTTAAACAAGTGGGCAGGGCTTCTTCTGCAGCCAGTTACCTTACAGCCAGACCTAATGCATTTGTTCCATCCAGTCCTCCACTCCCATATCTGTGCAACTACAAGTCCCAGCACCCCCCACAGATCGCGGCTCACTGACCCCATAAACCTCAGCGACCTGTGTGCAAAAAAAAGTGAATTTCTTTTTATTTAAATTAACAATTCTTTAGTTTGGGGCGGTTTAGCACTAGACATGGACGCCATCACATGGGAGGACGAGAAGATTCCTTGCTCGACAAGCCAAGCCGTAAGGAACAAAGACATTGAAAACATTTATTTGGCCTCCTGTGAGGCGGCCCCCGGATAGTTGCCCTTATGCAGATGGCCGTACGCCCGGCTTTTCTATGTATATTACACGCTCAGTCTCTGGATACTTGTCATGCAACATCATAAAAAAAATATAATAATTATAATAATACATATCACATTGCGCCCCCTCCCCCTCCCAAAAACAACACTGATATTTACAGGAGCTGCTCGCTGCCGCCCTCTGCAGGGGGTTCTGGGTAAACACGGTGTCCAACATAAGCCAACCTTCTTGGCAAAAGAAAACAATGAGAAGTAAAACTTTGGGCTCCACATCAGGTGGCTTCTTTGCGGACGTTCAGGCCGCCGTGTCCCACCCTCCGGGGAAGTCGCAATGTCACAGCACAATATGTCTGCCGTTCCATAGATGTGTAAACAGATGGCACACAGTGTGGTGTTTGGCCACGGGATGGCGGTAAATCAGCGTAAGACGGCAGCAGGCGAGGCCAACCGCATCATTGGGAGGAGTCAGTGACAATAGGTAACCATGACGAATGACCCCCCGCCCCATCAGTCTCAGGGATCTCCCTTTCAGTCGGAGATCCCCTATATTCTGTGTCCGCGGGGCTGCGTCGCCCGCTCTCCCGGCTTTAGGTTTTCTCATCCCGTTCTGTCTTTCGCCTGGTGATGTTGCGAGGTTTGATTTTCAGCGAGAGCTCCCATAAAGCTTCTTCTGCCAGGTGGTCGCTGAAGTCATTGAAGAAAGAGATGATGTCATCGTTCCGGCGGACGTCGTAATGACTGCAAGGAGGAAATAGTCATAAAAACAGATTATATGGGGGATAAAGCAACTACACCAAGTGAGCGGACATGGATCAGCTACATTACTTTTAAATGGAACGTCCTGAAACCTTCTTACACGACCTCTGCTCGCAGTTGGTGAATGGAGACATCACAGCTGCACTATGGAGTCACAGGCAATGATCGGTGCTGTATCAACCTGTGACTTGCTGACCAATGGAAGTGGAGAAGTCGCAGGGCGATACGGCAAACTTTGGTCATGCAATGGGAACTACAGCCAAAGTGGCCATGTAGCAGAAATAACTGCACCGATAGGATTTACCTGCACTGATACATTGTAACAAATCAGTCTGGAAACCACAGGAGACTATGTGGACTGGAGATTTAGCAAACCCTCAGCTGTATCACTGTGCACATGTTCACTGACAGCAAGCAGAGATCCTGCGGAGATTCGGTCCATCCATATAGAAGGCTATGGTCACATCTGCAGCAGAGGTTCCCCCGACAGCAGCTAATAACATTGACTAGGTAAAAATACACCCGAGGGACCTCTCTATAATCTATAGGGTACAATACACTCCCCCCAGTAAGCCTGGTATATGTGGTCACCACCTTCAGACATCACATATCACATGAATACCCATCCCAAGAAGCCTTTGGCTGTGTTCACACTTGCATTGTTTTCATCTGATCTGTTCTGACAGGGATATTATCCCACCTACTCCTGTTATCTGACATGGATGGGTGATAATATGGCGCGTGTGTCTGATGTACTAGGGGCCCGGAGCGCCTGTCTGCAGGACGAAACGTCAGTCTTAATAAATCTGCCACAGTGGGGGTTTTGCTACATTATAACACTTTGCAGACATTGTAGCCAGAACAACCTTAACAATCATTGCCGCTTTAACCCTTTGGCCACTAGCACATGAGGGTACTAGGGGGCCATGTCTGGTGAGACATCATAGGGGTCCAGGAGTTGTGATCAGAGTCTATGAGATGGCAGGGGAGCCCTATAGATTATATAGTGTGCGGGGAGGAGGCGGAGTCAGTCCGATCCTTCACTTACACCTGCTGGAATCGCCTCATGCTGTCCAGGATGTTGAATTGCTGCCAGCGTTTGGAGAAGTTCACTTTCCCATCAATGTGGTCCGGATTCCCCAGGTGCACGAAGGTGAGATCCTGTAAGATCAGACCCCTGGAAGAAAGACAAAGGTACAATGTATGCAACGTCCATAATATCATGTGATCACAATGTATACAAAGCCTATGGCGTACTTACAGGTACGGTATACAGGGCGGCTCCACTTCAGACAGCGCGGCGCGGTAAGCCCGGAAGGAGGAGGAGCTGTCGATCAGGGTGCAATACTCAGCAAGACCCTGCAGGACACAAAGTCAGATTTAATACAGGCAAGTGTCAGACATGGCCGTCAGCAGAGAAGAGCGGCAGGAGCCTCACCTCAGACGTCTGCTTCTGCCACTCCAGCCGCCGGATGGGCGCAGAGTCCAGCGCGGACAGGATGGCGAGGTACGAGTTGAAGTTGTTAAGTTTCCTCAGATGCTATGAAGCAAAAAGCGACGATTACTCTGCATCTCTGCACATCCATATTGTCAGAATCTCAATAACTCTGCTTTATGTCAGAGAACGGGAATAGATTTACACCCAGAGGCTGAAGACAAGTCCCCAGCTAATCCTTATTACGGCAGAGGGTCTGCTGCAAAGTCATCTAGATACTGAGCAGGTCATAGCTTGATGTCACCAACCCCTTCTCTATGGTCACACTGTTGTTACTAGGTGGGTTCTATATTGGGGGAGCAAACACTAGGCAGCGACCATTTTCCCTTCATGTGATCGCCTGTCACTCACCTTCATAATTTTGATGAATTTTAGGAGCAATCTCTCTCGATCCTGCGCCTTCTCCTGCTGCATGATGATGGATCGCACCCTGGGGGGAGGGGTATGGCGGGATAAGTTAGCATACATGAACCTGCGCCGCTCTCATCGCTCCACACAACCGTCCACCTCTCTTACCAATAAGACATGTTGTTGAAATGCTCGGTGAACTGGGTCAGGTTTGGACTCTTCTCCTCGTTTTGTTCTTTTGCCCATAGCAGGACCTCAGGAATCTGTAATAGAGAAGACGTTGGGTTAGAACCGGTCCGTTGCCATCTACGACACCAGTAGAGCGCCACTGCCCACGTCCATACCTCAATCTTGTAGAATAGCTCGGCGTCCAGAAGGGTCAGCTGCTCCGCTATTTCATGACTGTGGAAATCGTGCAGCGTTCCTGGTCTGGGATAAGGACATAGAAGTCATCAGGTATATAGAAAAAGCAGACGTGTAAAGCATGGTGGACAATAGACCAGTAACCTTAGAAGTGGATACCACATGACAATAGACAATGCAGCTAAGCTGTAGCCACTGACTTAATGGGGGTCACGTGCTGACCTTAATACCCCATGAGGTAGTAGTGATCCATAATGTGGGAAACCCTCGTACCTGGCAGCCACCCCCCGGGCAGCCAGAGGCCTCAGTGCAGAGTTGCAATGGCTTTGCATTCTCTTGTTGTCCACTTTCTCTAAGATGTTCTTCCGCAGCACCCGGGCCAGGCTGAGCTCCCCTTTACACACCAGCCGGAATACCAACTCCATCAGCAGCTTCAGGATTTCATCTGTCAGCTCCACCAAGCTGCAGAGAGAAGAAAACCACAAGGTCAGGGCTCGGCCAATGGAAACTTCTGCAACCTCCTAATATATGGCACAGGAGGGGTGCAGAGCATGACCCTGATGTTCGGGAAGGAGGGGGATAAGTATTTGCTACACTGGCGATTTACCAAGTTTTTCCACCTACAAGGAATGGAGAGTGACAAGACTGAGTGTGGACGGGCGTCTATTATACAGGTAATGAGGGCAGAGGAGGAGACACTAACACCACGTCTGGCCACGTCACTTACCACAGCTCGTCCACCACTCTCACCAGCACAAAGAAGGTGTTTTTGCTCACTCGCTGCTTGAACGTGTCCTGGAAGTGACAAAATCTCTCATATGTGGAAAGAAGATAAGGAAATAAAATGGACAGTGCAAGAAAGAAGACCAATAACCCCGACATGACGGGCAGTGTACATGCTTGTGAGCTGCAGTTCATAATGGAGCCATGAGCTCAGAGACTGAGGAACCCGGACAGATCCAATGACTTAGAATGGAGTCTGAGGCTTCCTGTATGTGAAAAGCGCCCTACTATATGTACACACACACACACACACACACACACACACACACACACACACAGGAAAGGATATCTATACTGGAGCTTCTGAATCAGCTCCTCTGGTGAGATGAACGTCCGGTAAGTGGTCAGGAAGGCCTCACAGTACAGGACCAGATCTGTGGGGAGAGGAGGAAGACAACGCTCATCACACCAAGAAGGAAGAAGAAAAAGGGACAAGATCATACTGAACTGCGATGGAAAGACCAGGACAATACTGAGTTACATCCTGTATTATACTCCAGAGCTGCACTCACTATTCTGCTGGTACAGTCACTGTGTACATACATTACATTACTTATCCTGTATTATACTCCAGAGCTGCACTCACTATTCTGCTGGTACAGTCACTGTGTACATACATTACATTACTTATCCTGTATTATACTCCAGAGCTGCACTCACTATTCTGCTGGTACAGTCACTGTGTACATACATTACATTACTTATCCTGTATTATACTCCAGAGCTGCACTCACTATTCTGCTGGTACAGTCACTGTGTACATACATTACATTACTTATCCTGCATTATACTCCAGAGCTGCGCTCACTATTCTGCTGGTACAGTCACTGTGTACATACATTACTTATCATGTATTATACTCCAGAGCTGCACTCACTATTCTGCTGGTACAGTCACTGTGTACATACATTACATTACTTATCCTGTATTATACTCCAGAGCTGCGCTCACTATTCTGCTGGTCACTGTGTACATACATTATTATCCTGTACCGGTTGGAGTCTGTCTCTCTGCGCTCACCTTTGCGATCTGTCTCTGTGGCATGGACTAATAAGATGTCTCCAGAGCCGCCTCTCACATCTGGGCCATCGTCACCCTGCAGTTATAAAGATCAGTTATACATAAGCCTGCTGTCCCACTAGCGCCCCCTTCTGCTGTTACACCACCACATCTACCTCTTGTTTCAGAGTGAGCCGGGCCATGATCTCATTGTGATCCACCAGGGACAGCTCGTCGGTTTCCTCACTTTCTTCCGCCTCCTGCTCCTCCGGATCGAGACCTTCGGTAGAGTTCTGTGGCCTGACATAAGATTAGAGATCTGTAATAAACCTTCTATAAGACCTCTGCTTGCTGTCAGTGAATCCGGCAGTGCTCTGGTTCCCCATGTGGACATGAACAATGGAGATCCCCATCCACTAATGAAGCGGTAACCTGCAGAGCCCATAGACTGTAATGGGGTCCGCTCAGTGCCGCTCCATTTTATACTGCAACTGGCGGAGAGAAGAGTCCTCCATGCCAGACCTCTCTCTCTGCAGCGTCTCCTACAGAGTCTGAGCTGATACTTCTCACAGCTGAGGGTTTGTTACAATTGTATCCAGTCTAGATAATATTATGTGGACTCCAGACTGCTACACTGTAACAAACTATCAGGACAGGAGATGGCTGTGCACGGTTGTGGCTTCTTTAAGGAATCTTCACTAAAGTGACAACGCACTTCTCGTCATCAGTCGATATTCTGGGAGTTTCTCGCTATTTTGGCTTTCTGCGCCCCCTCCCCTGGATCACTGCAGACAGCAGCACAATGTGGAGGTGACGGACGATGCGGATTTTAGATAATAAGCTGTCTGTAGAATTGGGGTCCTTCGCGCTTCTTTGACGTCCCTACAATGGCTTCCATGGCGTCGCTCTACATGCAGGGGATCATTAAAGGGGAAGTGCTGAAAAATTATAGTGATCACATCTGACGGCGGCGAGGAGGAGAAGACAAAACTATCATGGCGGCTCCTACAGAGACTGCAGATTAGGAGATTAAAGCTTTCTACACCTTCAATAGAGAACAAGAGCTGCGGCCGCCCCCAACACCACGGCAAAAATAACCGCACAGAACCTGATAATAACGGGTGGTAACAGGTATGTACAATGTAGAGGTAGGCGGTCACAGCCACAAAATGGCAGAACATTGTCCAGAGCATCACACCGCCCAGACAGCAGCATCTTCCCGTAACGCCCCCTGCTGTCATCTCCTCTACAGGTAAGTGATGCACATGTACCGGACAGTCCACACAATGTAACACGGGATCCATCAGACCCAGAGACGTCTGCCATCACTCCAGGGTCCAGATGGGCACATAGCGTTCAATGTATTAGGTGAGGTCAGGGGTCAGCATGGAGGCTGTGACCGGTCAGTGACTACCCCATATACACAAGCTGTGATGTCCTGTGTGTACTGACCCTTATATCATAGTCAGCATGGCCGCTGTGACTACCCCAGGTCGCTGCAGGTACCTACCTTTCTGTGGTCTCGTTGCCCTCGCTCCCGGGCACACTGGGCTGTGATGAGGCTCTTTGGTGTCCGTCTCCAAGCAAAGGCGATTCCTGGAAGAAGAGGTCAGCGAGTTAGGAGGCGCCATCATAGTCTGAACTCCTCCCTACTCTACAGATAGGAATGATCTGACCCTTGTGTCTGTGATACTATTACCCGTCAGTGGAGCTTCTTGTAGTCGGATACATGTGGAGCATTGCTGGGGCCATTTCTAATATCATACACTTCCAGGCTCACTCTCTCCTCTGCTGCTGTTTACTGTGCCAAGGTCTACAGACTGACATCAACCAGATCAGGTCTGTCAATAGTTGGAAGGTCACTACACGGAGATCAATGACCGCCAGACACTGCTCTAGAGTAGTTCTCTGCAATTCCCGGCCTGTCCTGACACACATACTGGAGGTCACTGCAGCTCTATGCAACCCCCAGCCCCCATATAAACACAATACAATATCTATATACAAATATACGAACATCACTCATGGCGGCAAAACAGATGAGGAAGCACAAGCGCATTGCTAGCACCATGTTAATAGCAGTGGTGAGTAGGGACAGACATGTGCACATACAAGCAAGCACGATTACAACTCACAAGCGGTGCCGTCACGAGATGATGGGAGCAGAACCAGAGCCGAATCCAACCAGGTGACGATGCTAGAACATGCCTGGTGACCCAGTGCTCACATCTGCAAAGTGGACTGTCCACCTGGTGCAAACTTACACCCCAGCAAAGGCGTGTAGCCCGACCTCTGAGCCCCTCCCGGAGCCCCCACATGGAGCTCATGCAGCCGCATAGGTGGTGGGAGGATTAGAGGAGTACAACGATATCGATGTTACAAGACGCTGCTGCATTTCCTGCAATAAACCAGCTCATCCTAGTCTGTCACAACCCCAGGAGGACATTGGGGCCGAGGCGCCATCTTTGTACATCAGTGAGGTCAGCAGCTGCGTCCTCCAAGCAGCAGGGCCAAGACCTAGAACAGAAATCTACTTAGGGATGAAATGAGAGGTCTAAGGATAAAGCTGCAGCTATGGATCAGTAGTGACCCCAGGAAGGAGAAGAAAGCCCATCACTAGCCTGGGGAGACCATCACCATCTAATAAGGGAATGTTCACATGCAGCAGATCTGATAAACTATCCCGTACATGTGAACATGCCTGGTCCTGCAGAGGTTTATAACTATCCTAAGAAATCTCTGCTGTGTAGGAATATCCCTAAAACACCTACCTGAATACAATGTAAGCATGCCGGATGGACAAGGCGACGCTGCCCTTGAAGGTTACTATGGAATACGGGATACAACTGTATGTGGGTGGTCCCGGGACATCTGACCATGGTGACTACAGAGGGGACGTCATGAAAATGAAGATGGGATTTCCCCGGTAAGGTGCATGTGTCCCGTCCATGGTAAAATGGCACATAGATGACATCAGAGTCCTACCCAGGCAGCCATGGACCCATTCACTTCATTGAGTGATCTCAGACCACTAAACGCAGAGGAATAGGACCGGTCCTGAGTTTTGGGCTCACTGCGGTCTATATGGGCTTGAGATAATGCATGGGTCTGTATATGGGTCAGTGTGCAGAGCGCCTAGGTCCGTATATCACCAGGAGTGTAAGGAAGACGCTGAGAAAAAGAACAATCCGGAGCCCGCCCTGAATAATGGGCTAAACCCACCGCCATACTCACATGAGGCAACTAAAAGCTGCCGTGCAAGAGATGTGACCCTGCAACGTGTCGAGTATTGCGGCCCTATGAACCTTTGTACTAGAGGCCGGCAGAGAAGACCGGTGAGGGAAAAAAAAAAAAAAAAAAAGGAAGGATCACCCAATTCAAGGTTTTCCCCAGCGGATTGCAGAGGGCATGTCTGAACACCGCCGAGGAGAATCTGCCCAAAATGTGTTTATTTTTTTTTTCAAGCAGGAGTTCTTAGAGTATTGGCTGTAGGTGTCCTGATGACTGTAGTGGCGGGATCTCAAGTCACACCACCGGCCCATGGGCGTCCTGCTTTCACATCCACTTTGCAAAGAATTAGCCATCCACAAGTCCATGGTGGCTCCTCTAAGTGCGGGCTGTAGCCTAAGGGTGTGTTCACACTGGACTGGTACACTGAGGGAAAGTCATAGATATGAGCACATCACATTGTGCTGAGAAACGACTCTGGATTTGCCATGGGGTTACCATAGATTTCACCCTCTAGTTTATAATGGGCTAAATCCTACATCAGTGTCAGGTAACCGATGTACATAGCTGGTGACCTGAGGGCAGTGTCCACGACCCCCTATACACGACCCCCTATACACGACCCCCTATACACTCCTATAGGTCAGGCTGAGAACGCGCTCTCCGGTTACTGCGGTGCATTTACGTAAAATATAAAAGATTTCTCGATCTTGGTGAGACAATGGTGAGAGGTGATGGGTATTGTCATGCACAAACATGTTAATTTTAGTAAGTGCATTGGGGGGGGTTTAACCCTGGAGTCAGGTTAGTGTTGGGATGAGGTCAGCATCTTGAGGGTGGGTAGGATCATGCGGTGCATTGGATGGGCACAGCGGGGAGGACAGAGGGGCATGCGTTGCAAAAAATTTGAGCATGCAGCGGGCTGGGGTTTGGCCTTTAATACCCCCACTGTGCCCCTCACACTCCAGACTGCATCATTTACTTACAACATCACAGGGCAGAGAGTCTCCGTTGCTTTGCCCAGAGGAATACAGGTTGACATATTCCCCATCTCCTGTCTCCTCACTTGCATTTTCATTCTACGGCGGGAAGAGGGAACGTTTGGCAAAAGTCTCCAATTTACAGGTTTACGGATGGTCGGGTCATAAAGGACAGATCCTACCAGACGGGGGCTAGGAAAGATCAACTGCACCCAAACTGCAGCGTGGACCAACTAGAAAACCCTACTCCAGAGCTGCGCTCACTATTCTGCTGGTACAGTCACTGTGTACATACATTACATTACTTATCCTGTATTATACTCCAGAGCTGCGCTCACTGTTCTGCTGGTACAGTCACTGTGTACATACATTACATTACTTATCCTGTATTATACTCCAGAGCTGCGCTCACTATTCTGCTGGTGCAGTCACTGTGTACATACATTACATTACTTATCCTGTATTATACTCCAGAGCTGCCCTCACTATTCTGCTGGTCCAGTCACTGTGTACATACATTACATTACTTATCCTGTATTATACTCCAGAGCTGCGCTCACTGTTCTGCTGGTACAGTCACTGTGTACATACATTACATTACTTATCCTGTATTATACTCCAGAGCTGCGCTCACTATTCTGCTGGTGCAGTCACTGTGTACATACATTACATTACTTATCCTGTATTATACCCCAGAGCTGCGCTCACTATTCTGCTGGTACAGTCACTGTGTACATACATTACAATACTTATCCTGTATTATACTCCAGAGCTGCGCTCACTATTCTGCTGGTACAGTTACTGTGTACATACATTACATTACTTATCCTGTATTATACTCCAGAGCTGCGCTCACTATTCTGCTGGTACAGTCACCGTGTACATACATTACATTACTTATCCTGTATTATACTCCAGAGCTGCGCTCACTATTCTGCTGCATGTAATTGGACATAGTGACTTTGAGGGGTGCAGTTCCTTTTCCTGTATAGGGTCTGCTGCGAGTTGGCTCAGTAACATGTTGTTATATAGGAGTACACGGGGCAGATAACAGGTGATAGTCGATGCTTTGCCCCCGGATTATTTGCAGTTTTTGCTCTGACCTTATGCACATGAATACAATGACCTGCACTGACGCTGCGAGCCGAGGTTCTCCCCAATAAGACCCTTCACAGACGGAGAATCTCTTTAAAGGTATTTCTATAGTAGGCTTCCCCTTTAATAGAACAGTTATATCCTGTATATATCGCACTGACATGATATTTATCACCGTGCCAAAAATCAGAACCTGAGACACATTTTGGGCCGCACTCGCCCATCCCTGTAGCAGCTGTAGGTGATGCGACTTCTGGCTTCTATTGTCTTATATCGCTGTGTATTATAGCAGTGGGTGCAGCGCCATATCCAAGGGCAGCAGAACTACAAAGACTGCCTGAGGATACACGTACACAGGAGAGGGGTCCTGGGCACCACTGCGGGCCGTACAGGTAGGGGGTCTGCAGCCTAACACTGACCTGACCTCAGGGGGGCGATGCTGATGGACCCTGCCATGGTTATTACATGAGAGCAATGAGCAGACAGACAGTACAAGGAGGCGATGACAGCAGCGGCACAGCACAGGGATGATGAGAGGGGTACACTGACAGAAGCAGGTTTGCCATTCACAAATGCCCCCCACACATGAACCCGTCCGTCCGAGCCCCCTCCCATTCTCACCGCTGACGTCTGCAGAGAGCTGGAGAAAGGAGGCTCAAAAGGAAGGCAGGCAGGAGGGGTCCCGCAGGAGCTGCCACCCTGAGAGGAGGGTAAAGTGGGGCAGAGGGGAGCTGGAGGAGGGGGCAGCGAATCGGAGAGAACTGGGGAGAAGCGGGAGGAGTAAAAGATGGCAGGATTCATCAGGGGAAGGGCAGGAGTCTGACTGTGAGGGGCAAAATCCTGGGAGTAGGAGCGGAAAACCGACTTGTACTGGGGGAGGGGAGAGAAGGGGGTGTTAAAGGGGGGGCAAGGGAGAAAGAAACAGAGAAGGTAAAAAGAAAAGCAGATTAGTGTAAAAGCAGGTTTAGTACCGTACAAACCGCCATATACCAGGCCCAGACAGGAGCGTAGCAGCGCCATACCTGCCTCGTAGACGTACTACTGATCCCAGCATGCTCTGAGAGTCCAGGCTCTTCCTCTATTCCTGCGATCTAAACATCTTACAGCACAGTGACCCCCTCAGATGTCTCCCAGCCTTCACAGAGTAGCTGCAGCTGCGCCCCCCTCCTCCCCCATCTACTCTATGCTTCTCTTTAGATCTTTAGGGACTGAGGGGGGGACATGCTGCCGAACTGTGGGGAGCTTCCTGTCCCTTGAAAATGAGCTGCAGAAAAGGCGTCACTCATGTCAACGCATGGCACAGTCTGGTTGGCGCGATGCCCTGCAGCACATTAGACCACCTGTCATCAGTGCACGAAGACTGCAGACAGCGCCCGCAGCTACTAGAAGGATGTCGCATCGCTGGGACTCCGACCGCAATGTGGAGTAATGGCTATACATGCTGTTATGTGGAGCCCGCGGCCTGTGTACGCTACGGTGGAGCCCGCGGCCTGTGTACGCTACGGTGGAGCCCGCGGCCTGTGTACGCTACGGTGGAGCCCGCGGCCTGTGTACGCTACGGTGGAGCCCGCGGCCTGTGTACGCTACGGTGGAGCCCGCGGCCTGTGTACGCTACGGTGGAGCCCGCGGCCTGTGTACGCTACGGTGGAGCCCGCGGCCTGTGTACGCTACGGTGGAGCCCGCGGCCTGTGTACGCTACGGTGGAGCCCGCGGCCTGTGTACGCTACGGTGGAGCCCGCGGCCTGTGTACGCTACGGTGGAGCCCGCGGCCTGTGTACGCTACGGTGGAGCCCGCGGCCTGTGTACGCTACGGTGGAGCCCGCGGCCTGTGTACGCTACGGTGGAGCCCGCGGCCTGTGTACGCTACGGTGGAGCCCGCGGCCTGTGTACGCTACGGTGGAGCCCGCGGCCTGTGTACGCTACGGTGGAGCCCGCGGCCTGTGTACGCTACGGTGGAGCCCGCGGCCTGTGTACGCTACGGTGGAGCCCGCGGCCTGTGTACGCTACGGTGGAGCCCGCGGCCTGTGTACGCTACGGTGGAGCCCGCGGCCTGTGTACGCTACGGTGGAGCCCGCGGCCTGTGTACGCTACGGTGGAGCCCGCGGCCTGTGTACGCTACGGTGGAGCCCGCGGCCTGTGTACGCTACGGTGGAGCCCGCGGCCTGTGTACGCTACGGTGGAGCCCGCGGCCTGTGTACGCTACGGTGGAGCCCGCGGCCTGTGTACGCTACGGTGGAGCCCGCGGCCTGTGTACGCTACGGTGGAGCCCGCGGCCTGTGTACGCTACGGTGGAGCCCGCGGCCTGTGTACGCTACGGTGGAGCCCGCGGCCTGTGTACGCTACGGTGGAGCCCGCGGCCTGTGTACGCTACGGTGGAGCCCGCGGCCTGTGTACGCTACGGTGGAGCCCGCGGCCTGTGTACGCTACGGTGGAGCCCGCGGCCTGTGTACGCTACGGTGGAGCCCGCGGCCTGTGTACGCTACGGTGGAGCCCGCGGCCTGTGTACGCTACGGTGGAGCCCGCGGCCTGTGTACGCTACGGTGGAGCCCGCGGCCTGTGTACGCTACGGTGGAGCCCGCGGCCTGTGTACGCTACGGTGGAGCCCGCGGCCTGTGTACGCTACGGTGGAGCCCGCGGCCTGTGTACACTACGGTGGAGCCCGCGGCCTGTGTATACTACGGTGGAGCCCGCGGCCTGTGTATACTACGGTGGAGCCCGCGGCCTGTGTATACTACGGTGGAGCCCGCGGCCTGTGTACACTACGGTGGAGCCAGCGGCCTGTGTACACTACGGTGGAGCCCGCGGCCTGTGTACACTACGGTGGAGCCCGCGGCCTGTGTATACTACGGTGGAGCCCGCGGCCTGTGTATACTACGGTGGAGCCCGCGGCCTGTGTATACTACGGTGGAGCCCGCGGCCTGTGTATACTACGGTGGAGCCCGCGGCCTGTGTATACTACGGTGGAGCCCGCGGCCTGCATATACTACGGTGGAGCCCTCACAGCCCACATGTGGGGGGGCACATCCTGGTATTCCAGGCAGTTCACACATCTGGATCTGCCCGCTCATTATTCCTGTGTAGACTTTCTATTCTATTGGGTCACGGTCTCTTCCTGCGCCCCCTCCCCGTTCCTTCCCTTCACACGTCTCCTCCTTTCCTCTCTCTGCTCCTTCCTTCCTTCCTTGGATTCTTACATGCCACAGTCTGCCTCTGGAATCCCAGCTATGTGCTCTCACAGTAGGAAGCTGGTATGCCGCCGCACCCCCCCCCCCTCCCCGGCCCCCTCCTTCCTTGTATTAATCTCCTTCCCATATGGTCCACATGATAACTCTCCCTGTCCCCACTGGGGGCGCTGTACAACCATAACAGTCTCCTGTGAAAGCTGAGCCTTCTCCTGACCATTTCATCCCACCCTGGGTTATATTTACTGACTCCTGCAGGAGGAGGAGGGGACGTCTAGTGAAGAACAGGTGAGAGTCTGCGGAGGGCGAGGACTGAGCGCTGCTGCCCCTCCGGTCATACAGTACAGTGAGAACGTCGTACACTTCAGTGTCTCAGGTTGTCACGTCCTTCTATAGATACTTCTCAGACCTGTCCCATGATGTCACGTATAAGATGGGGGGGGGTAGTAGCGATCCCTGCATATTAACCCTCTGACTGCTGACAGTAAACAGAATGAGCATGTGCACAGCTCTGATACACTGTCACAGCATAGAAGCAATACCTCCATTCACTGACAGCAAGCAGAGACTGGAAAGTCTAATATAAAATTGGGGAAGGTTTAATATACAAGGATTACACCTTATTAAAGAGCAGCCCCTTGTGAGACTGAGCGGGAGACCCCCATGATGTCCAATAAGGAGCAGGTACATGACAGATCTGCAGTGTCAGAGAAACCAATCAAATTGCACAGACCACATCTGCGTAAAGATCTCTGTGACTACACGCTCTGCTCCTGTACGCGCCGGCGCTATAGAAGAGATGGCAGTCCTATACACAAGTCTAAGGTCTCTACATAGCGACACTCACACACGACACACCAGAGATGAGGCAATGAAGCCGACACTCACCGAAGGCACAGGGAAAGAGCCATGGCGGCTCAGAAAGCAGTTAGAGACGGACAGACTGATGCCCTGAGGGTGGCTGCCGTCCTCAGGTGCGAAGACCCCTTTGGTTGGCTGTGCACAGTACGAGACAGAGGAGAAGGAAGAAGCAGCAAAGGAGGCCTGCTGGAAGAATTACAGATACAGAGAGGGCAGGTGGAAGGAAAATAGAGAGATTCAAGGAGCACAAGACATAGCAGAGCCGACCCCCCACCCCAACACCAGCCCAGGCTGCAAGTGGTTAATGGGACAACTTCACTAAGGAGTCCCAACAGGAATACAAGGATGCAGGGAACGGCCCCATACTGTGGTGTAGGGTTATTATAATGAGTGGGGGCCGTCTGCAAGCGCCACTGAAATCAATGGACAACCCCTGAGGACTACACTGGCTGAATGCTACCTTCTCATCAAGTGAAGTGGGGGTCTGACCCCGGGGACCCCTACAGATTCAGCTATGTGAAGGGGCAGTGGCACACCCTGAGCTCCTCTTCTGCGTCTCAGGTCATGTTTATCAGTCATATGGTCTGATTGCAGCTCAGTCCTATTCAAGTGAATGGGGCTGAGCTGTAATACCAGGCACAGCCACTACATAATGTACAGCGCTGTGCTTGGCAAGTAGTGAAGAGGCCGGAGAGCTTACTCTTATGGTGCAGACTCTGCAAACAGCTGACCGGCCAAGCCCTAGGACAGGTCAATTCTTCAGCCTGGAGAACGCCTTTAAAACATGAATACCCCATTTTTACTTTTTATAGCCCCTCCTCCACCACCATTGTTGTGTCTATCCTAACACCAGCGGCAGTCACAGCGCAGCGCAGGGTGCCGAGCGTATATTTCCCAGGTGTATGGTGTTTGTACTTACCAGCTGCCTCTGTTTAGGGGGGAGGGCGGGCGGCGGGGCTCTTTCTACACCCGTTTCGGGGCCACTGAATGAATCATTAAAGCCGTAGACCTCGCGCAGGTGTTTGTTCTTCTGCTGATAGATGTGCTCGTTCTGCGGAGTCTGGTAGAAAACCGAGGGCTGCGGCTCGGAGTAATCCTCCACAAAGCGCATGTATGTCATCACTGGGGGCAAGGAAGACAAAAAACAGAAATTAGCAAAAAAAAAAAAAAAAAATTCTAGCAAATGATTATAAAAGTCGTAAAGAGACCTGATAGACGGGGCCCAGAGGAGAGGGGCAAACTGCACCCACATAGCCAGACATTGCTCATAGGACACCCTATAAAGCCCCACAACGCTATATGGGATCACAATGGCTGGCACCGCGCAGGGCTCTCACTGTGACGTGTACAACGCCCGGCTCCGTGTGTCAGGGAGGAAATAAATGGCTGGCGGAGGAGAACAGCTGCGGGATTATGGCCGTCTGATGGCAGCACGTGGGGGAGGTGGCAGGGGTAAAAGGGAGAGACAGGAAAAAGATGGCACGACTGACCGTGACCGACACCAACTACTGCAAACAACAGCCCCACCAGGCCGAGTGCTCAATACTATCTATTACTATCTGTTATCAGCCATGTCAGGAGAGGAGAGGCCGACTGTAGGACAGGAGAATACAATCTATTACTATCTGGTATCAGCCATGTCAGGAGAGGAGAGGCCGACTGTAGGACAGGGGAATACAATCTATTACTATCTGTTATCAGCCATGTCAGGAGAGGAGAGGCCGACTGTAGGACAGGAGAATACAATCTATTACTATCTGTTATCAGCCATGTCAGGGGAGGCCGACTGTAGGACAGGGGAATACAATCTATTACTATCTGGTATCAGCCATGTCAGGAGAGGAGAGGCCGACTGTAGGACAGGAGAATACAATCTATTACTATCTGGTATCAGCCATGTCAGGAGAGGAGAGGCCGACTGTAGGACAGGAGAATACAATCTATTACTATCTGTTATCAGCCATGTCAGGAGGGGAGAGGCCGACTGTAGGACAGGGGAATACAATCTATTACTATCTGTTATCAGCCATGTCAGGAGAGGAGAGGCCGACTGTAGGACAGGGAATACAATCTATTACTATCTGTTATCAGCCACGTCAGGAGGGGAGAGGCCGACTGTAGGACAGGGGAATACAATCTATTACTATCTGTTATCAGCCACGTCAGAAGGGGAGAGGCCGACTGTAGGACAGGGAATACAATCTATTACTATCTGTTATCAGCCATGTCAGGAGAGGAGAGGCCGACTGTAGGACAGGGGAATACAATCTATTACTATCTGTTATCAGCCATGTCAGGAGAGGAGAGGCCGACTGTAGGACAGGGGAATACAATCTATTACTATCTGTTATCAGCCACGTCAGAAGGGGAGAGGCCGACTGTAGGACAGGGAATACAATCTATTACTATCTGTTATCAGCCATGTCAGGAGAGGCCGACTGTAGGACAGGGGAATACAATCTATTATCAACCTGCAAGACTCCTATACCGCAGCCATATACCGGAGCATATGCCACTTACTGTGTTTGTTCTTCTTCTCCGGTAATGGCGGTGGTTTCTCTGGAATGTCATCGCACTCCACCACTCCGAAGTCTGTCAGGAACTCCACCTGTGAAGTGTTCCCAGCCTGAAAAGGGGAAACGGCAGCAAAAGGAGTAGAAGATGGCGGCAGCAGCAGGTCGTCCTCAGAGATGTTGTCGTACTGGGAGGGGTGTCGCTCGTAGCAGATGCGGGATCCATCAGAGGAGTGGGATGTGGCACTCCTGCGCTTCTTCTCGGGTAGGGCAGGGGGGGTTTCTATGGCTGAGGGGTGGGAGGCTTCTGAGGTCTGGGGGGTGTTAGGAGGTAACTGAAAATTCTGTCCATGAAAGGGGGAACCGGATTCTCCGAGTGATTCTGGGAGAGGACTGAGGACGCCGGGGCCTTGGCCTAGCACTTGGTCTGCACTAGAGAGGTCCTGCTGGAGGAATTCATAATCCGGGTCATAGTTATCTGCAGGGAAGTAAGAAGACAACTGTGAGCAGGTAACGGCTGGCAGCACAGTCACCATTCCAGCTCCAACAGGGAATAGTAAGCCAACTTTCCAAGGATCCAGAACGTCAAGTCTTATTAAGCAACCATGTGAAGAGGAAAAACATCTGTCTAGGAAAGCTGGGTAAAACATCAACACCCTCTTTTCTAGGCTCCTGAGTAACAAACCTATAGTGATGGAGCCTGCTCATTTTCAACAGGCTGAGCCTGTGACAGAAGCAATGATGGCTATATGGTCTGTCACACAGCTTTCCCAGCACCCAGACAAAGTAGCCAAACAGACCAAGTTAAATCTGGTTCTGGTAAAGTTGTGTGACAGTCCACATGGGCACCATTAAAGAGCCGACTATATTATGTATTACTGGTGAAGAAAGATTTGCTTTTCAGGACTCTGGAAAAGCTGAGTGACCCCTGTGCAGAGACTCCCTGCTTTTATTGCTTACTGTCTGTTCTCACCAGTGGTTTTCTGAAGAAATGACTCTTGGTCGTTACACATGTCACATTGCACAGCGGTCAATGGAGAAAACCACAGACAGGAAACTCCCGCTGAGAACAAGGGCCGCGCGTCCAGAGGCGACGTGCGAAAACATCCAGACCTCTCATCTCACTCTCGCTTTTAGGAAAGGATCACAAGGCCCCCTCCCCCATATCCCAAATGCAAGATAAACTAACTCAACAGGCAGGAGCCTCCATATCAACGGATCTTCCCTTCATCTCTGTTGTGTACAAATGGCGCCATTTATGAATTCTGCTGGAAGATTTTGCAGTTCCAGACATGTCATGCCACTTTCCAAACCATTTCTGACCCTCCCCATCTTACCTAGTGTCTCACAGCTGGTATTTCGGGAGCATTGGCCACTGTCCCTATCTAGGGAGGAGAGCTGCTCATCAGATTTGCTAAGCTTTCCTATACTACTGCAGGGTGAGAGGCGCGGAGACTCGCCCCCATAGGACTGGCTCCCTCCGGACAATCGGCGGTGTGCAAAACAATTCACTTCAAAATCCTATTGGCAACAAAAGAGAAACACGAGGTTAAAAGGGAACAGACACCGAAAACTAACACCCGACATATAGACACAACCTTAAGGGGGAGATGTCAAGAACACTATTTATCCATCACCCCTTTAAAATTATCTTGTCTCACTGGGGCCATCCACTACATGGCATATGATACCTGCCTGAAATCTCTTACCTGGGAAGTGGTGCCAAGGGGTATACTAGAGCCACTGGTAGCACGGCTCATGGGCGCCACAACGGCCACACGAGTGGGTGAAGGTGCAGATTGTCGTTTCTTTGGAGGTAAAGCAGGAGGTGGACTGTAAGAAGAGAAAAGCAGATCAGTGTCACCACTAGAGGGAGCTCACTACATACAGATTATACAGTCACCACTAGGAGGAGCTGACTACATACAGATTATACAGGCACCACTAGCGGGAGCTCACTACATACAGATTATACAGGCACCACTAGGAGGAGCTCACTACATACAGATTATACAGTCACCACTAGGGGGGGCTCACTACATACAGATTATACAGTCACCACTAGGAGGAGCTCACTACATATAGATTATACAGTCACCACTAGGAGTAGCTCACTACATATAGATTATACAGTCACCACTAGGGGGAGCTCACTACATATAGATTATACAGTCAACACTAGGGGGAGCTACTACATACAGATTATACAGTCACCACTAGGGGGGGCTCACTACATACAGATTATACAGTCACCACTAGGAGGAGCTCACTACATATAGATTATACAGTCACCACTAGGAGGAGCTCACTACATACAGATTATACAGTCACCACTAGGGGGAGCTCACTACATACAGATTATACAGTCACCACTAGGAGGAGCTCACTACATATAGATTATACAGTCACCACTAGGAGTAGCTCACTACATATAGATTATACAGTCACCACTAGGGGGAGCTCACTACATATAGATTATACAGTCAACACTAGGAGGCGCTCAGTACATATAGATTATACAGTCACCACTAGGAGGAGCTCACTACATATAGATTATACAGTCACCACTAGGAGGAGCTCACTACATACAGATTATACAGTCACCACTAGGAGGAGCTCACTACATACAGATTATACAGTCACCACTAGGGGGAGCTCACTACATACAGATTATACAGTCACCACTAGGAGGAGCTCACTACATATAGATTATACAGTCACCACTAGGGGGAGCTCACTACATACAGATTATACAGTCACCACTAGGAGGAGCTCACTACATATAGATTATACAGTCACCACTAGGGGGAGCTCACTACATATAGATTATACAGTCACCACTAGGAGGAGCTCACTACATACAGATTATACAGTCACCACTAGAGGGAGCTCACTACATACAGATTATACAGGCACCACTAGAGGGAGCTCACTACATACAGATTATACAGTCACCACTAGGAGGAGCTCACTACATATAGATTATACAGTCACCACTAGGGGGAGCTCACTACATACAGATTATACAGTCACCACTAGGAGGAGCTCACTACATACAGATTATACAGTCACCACGAGGAGGAGCTCACTACATACAGATTATACAGGCACCACTAGAGGGAGCTCACTAGATACAGGTTATACAGTCACCACTAGGAGGAGCTCACTACATACAGATTATACAGTCACCACGAGGAGGAGCTCACTACATACAGATTATACAGGCACCACTAGAGGGAGCTCACTAGATACAGGTTATACAGTCACCACTAGTGAATATTATAGGGGACATCTACCTATTGTCCATCACTCGTATACCAGGTAATGGGGGTTTGGGTGGAGCGAGCTCGTCTGTTTCTACACAGTCTATCGGAACTTCCTTAGGTGGCTCTGGGGTCTTATTGAGAATCTCCAATTCTCTATCAGACAAAGGTAAATCTTGTGTGCTGGAAAAGAAAAAAAACAATGTTAGAAACCATGGGATGTCACTGCAGCAGATGTGCCCTTGTCTGAGAGCCCAGAACCCACCTGTCTGATTTGCACGCTGGTAAGGCCGGCTTTACAGGGCTGGTGGGAGACGGGCGCTCCTGCTTCTCAATCATCAGTCGCACCAACTCCTAAAACAAGAAGAAGAAAATTAAATAAACACAGAGGAGAAGGAAAGCCAAACATGTCATCAGCCTGCAGGTAGAGGGGGCTATAGCCAGGAAAAAAAGAGAAGTGGTCTCTTCATTGAGGGTTACTGGAGGTCATGAGTATAATAAAGGATCATGTATATGAGGTTTGGGCCTTCATTAGTATTCAGCCTCCATGTTTTCTCACACTTCAGCCATCATAGATCCCCAGCACTGACACATTGAAGCAGGGGTTGTGGTTTGAGGCGTCCATCACTGATAACTTTCAGCGCTCTGGACGGGATGTGACAATGAGGGCAATGGAGGCCATGACAGTTTATACACAATCAGGGCTGGAAGGTGAAGTCACAGCTCTGAAGCTGAGCACAGGAATGAGGGAGGGGAGGGCTGGACGGCTCCCAAATATCTGACTTCATTCTCTGGATGACCTCACAGATGCCGGCTCCAGCTGTGTCTCCCCAGAGGGGAAAGACAGCCTGCTAAGCGTACGGCTGGGGTTAACCCCTTAGCTACTGTGGTAAGCAGACAAGTCAATACAAGTAGCCGAGCGAGCGTACAGAAACATTGGGGCAGATTTGTTAACCCCTTCTACTAGCCAGACTAGCTAAATATAAGTGTGACGATGCCGGACAGTTGCCATAGTGGCTGCTGGGTGATGGCTAATTTAATACCTCCTATTATTTGGCTTTGCACCTTTCATTTACACCAAAATTTTGGTGCACAAACCAAACCTCCTCCTGAGTAATGTACTCGCATTTATCACTAAGTGAAACCCCTTAACATATAATGGGCGGTGCAATTAGTGTCTAACACCAGGATATACATTCATCCCGTATCCTCTACACTGGGGATATGTACCCGCTCACCAGAGGTCATGTTCAATGGGATCAGGTTAACTGGACCTGTAACGTCCCTCCAGTGCACCAATAGAGAGCTACTGCACAAGCGTGGCCACTGCTACATTCACTTCTATGGGGCCATCTCTGATGTCACATAGAAGTGTCAGGAGCCATGCTGCGTCCCATCCCTCTATTCACATGGAGCAGTCATGTGGTCAGACACTTGAAGATGATTTATGTGCAACAGCATTTGGCACAAGTGAACCAGAGTTCTGTTGCATTGCGATTTATAAACCTGTCCTATAATGACTATATTGCATTGTTCTCTAATTCACTGAATTCAGCTTGCAGGGTAAAGCATGGAGGGTTCTCATTCCGATTGGTGCAGTTATGACAAAGTCCAACATAAAGAAAGAAGCGTGCCCATTTATTAGATTCCCATAGACAAAAATACAAACATGATAAAGGCCATGTAATCCTCCATTCTTTACACTGCAGGCACAGAACAGTGCCATTACAAGGCCACAGTCCTACCTTGACACCGTCCAGCACAGCCTTTATGACATCCTTCACGGTAGCCACCATTTCCTTGTCCTCGCAGTTCACGCCTTCCAGCATCACTTGATCGGACCATCGGATGAGGTTGGCAAGAGACTGGTACACTCGGCTGTAGCAGGAGGAGATCGCAGAACTGTGGATGGAAGGGAGAAGAACAATGACAACAGGGAAAGAAAAGGCTTACTTGACAGCGCCTTCACTGACTGGTCGCGAGGGGCCCGGCACCATCACTGACCGGCAGCGAGGCGCCCGGAGCTTTCACTGACCAGTCGCGAGGGGCCTGGCACCCATCACTGACCTACTGCAAGGGGCCCTGCACCATCACTGACCGGCCACGAGGCACCTGGAGCTTTCACTGACCGGTAACGAGGGGCCCCTGCACCATCACTGACCAGCCGCGAGGGGCCCGGCACCATCACTGACCGGCTGCGAGGGGCCCGGCACCATCAGTGACCAACAAAACGATGATGAACTCCAGCATGCATTGCACAGAAAGTTATAGTCCCATACCTCTGCTGAGAGTGCGTGTCCGCCTGGACTAAGGGGAGAATGGCTTCCAGGACTTTGCTGGCCGAACCAGGGAGCATGACTAATACCATCTTGTCCACAGCCATTTTGTCTACGATAGTCTTGAAGTAGCGCAAGGCGTTGACGACCTCCTTCTCCTGCTCCTCCAGCCGGCTCAGAGTCTACAACATATGAGAAGAGATTAATAGAGACTATGTGAAATATTACAACTAAATCCGGTGTTATCAGGCTCCTTGAAAAGATGGGTGAAATTTCAAGCCAAGTGATCAAAATTGCAGCTCTAGGAGGAAGACTGGCGAGGCATGGAATTGGCATTCAGGAGTCTGGGAAAGCTGGGTTATGACAGTAGTGGCTGTGATGGTGGTCATTCAGCTTTCCCAGGTAGAGATATCGATTTGATTTTTTTTCTCACACGCTTGGGGCAGTTTTCAGAGGAACTATTTGGTGGCTTTATAAAGTGACTTGTCAGGAAGTGAGGAGGATGAGAGTTTCTGTACTTTCCCTGACTCATAAGAAGAGATTTCCTGAGCGACACTCGAGGAGCCTCAACACATCAAAACTGTGACCAAAACTCATCAGATACGCCACACGACCGCAGCTAATCCTGGATCTGAGTCACCCTTCAACATCGGCTACAACCCTGGAATACTACGCCGCCCCTTTAAGAGGCAGTATTTCTACAAACACATGCCCCCACCGAGCATGAGAACGGGGGCGCCCTGACAGCCCCATGTGAATGGAGAAGTGGCTCACATGTCACCCCGGCTTCATTCACTTCCATGGAGATTCCAAAATTGATTCCTACACACACTAGCGGATCTAGGTGCAAGAAGGGGTTAAAGGAGGCAGAAACCTGATCAAGTGAAGTTCAGCTTTGGTGCAGGGGTCGTGGCCATACAGCTCTGGAAGCTGAGGAACTCCAATATGTTGGGTGAGGCCCTTGTCAGCTGTGGGGCGCGGCGGGGCCAGAGATAGACGGCCGATGCTACAGCTGCGGGGTGGGAGCTTATAGAAGATGAGGTCAGATCATGTCCCCCTGCAGAGGAGGAGACCACACTCCCCAAAGTAGAGCTGAAGAGGAGAACGGCCGATATCACACACAGAGGGGCCCAACATCAAGGATATAAATATCTATAAGAAACATTAAGAAATGTAACATATCAGGAGGAGCCCCCCTTTAAGTTACCTTATTAACAGGCTTCTCCTCAGTCTTTACTGTAAGGTCAGCCGGCTTCCCTTTCTTGGAGGGCGTCCGCTTGATGATTTTAGGAGAATGGAACTTATCCTTCAGTTTCATGGTGAAGGAGGAGAGGTGGGAACGCTGACTGTCTGCGGAGACAAAAAATGGAGGACAAGGGGTTAGTCAAGATACAGAAATAGAGAGGATGCCAAAAACACCATTAGATCACCATGTACATACATCACTTATCCTGTATTATACTCCAAAGCTGCGCTCACTATTCTGCTGGTACAGTCACTATGTACATACATTACATTACTTATCCTGTATTATACTCCAGAGCTGCGCTCACTATTCTGCTGGTGCAGTCACTGTGTACATACATTACATTACTTATCCTGTATTATACTCCAGAGCTGCGCTCACTATTCTGCTGGTGCAGTCACTGTGTACATACATTACATTACTTATCCTGTATTATACTCCAGAGCTGCGCTCACTATTCTGCTGGTACAGTCACTGTGTACATACATTACATTACTTATCCTGTATTATACTCCAGAGCTGCACTCACTATTCTGCTGGTGCAGTCACTGTGTACACGCATTACTTATCCTGTATTATACTCCAGAGCTGCGCTCACTATTCTGCTGGTGCAGTCACTGTGTACATACATTACATTACTTATCCTGCATTATACTCCAGAGCTGCACTCACTATTCTGCTGGTACAGTCACTGTGTACATACATTACATATCCTGTATTATACTCCAGAGCTGCGCTCACTATTCTGCTGGTGTAGTCACTGTGTACATACATTACATTACTTATCCTGTATTATACTGCAGAGCTGCGCTCACTATTCTGCTGGTGCAGTCACTGTGTACATACATTACTTATCCTGTATTATACTCCAGAGCTGCACTCACTATTCTGCTGGTACAGTCACTGTGTACATACATTACATTACTTATCCTGTATTATACTCCAGAGCTGCACTCACTATTCTGCTGGTGCAGTCACTGTGTACATACATTACATTACTTATCCTGTATTATACTCCAGAGCTGCGCTCACTATTCTGCTGGTGCAGTCACTGTGTACATACATTACATTAATTATCCTGTATTATACTCCGGAGCTGCGCTCTCTCCAGTCGCCATCTGCAGGATAATATCAGTCTAGGTTCACACCTGTGTTTAGGTTTCTGTTCTCTGGGTCTTCTTGGGGACCCGAAAAATAGAAGCCCAATGTACTTAAATAGCGGTCACCGGTGTAGACTTGCACACCCCCCACAGACTATAGTGGGGTCCGCCGGGTTTCCTTCTAGCAGGATTTTTCTCACTGCTCAGCGGATGGAAACCTCGAACAGAATCCAGGCGCAGGTGTGAACATAGGAGAAGGTGCAGAAACTTGGGCTCACAGATTTGTTGCTCTCTTAGATCCTGCACTTCCTAGATCACCGCAATGACACTGAACAAGCAGGGAATGCTGGGAGATTTCAGCTCTGCAGCCCAGAATGCACCAGAGCTCTGCGCAGACCCTGAACAAGCAGCTCGTGGCCTATTCATAATGCACTTCCCATTGCAGAGTATATTTACCATCTGAGGACTACAAGACCCAGCATGCCCTGGCTGATATTACTGCACAGCTGAGCACCCGGCATGAGTAAGGCTCAGAAGCTTCTTGCAGAAACCACAGCTTGAAATAGTCTGTGAAGAGTCAGAGGCAGCGAGCGCGGCAGCGGCGACCACAATCCTGTGCTAAATATCACTTCTCAGCAACCACAGAGGCAGCTGTCACATCAGACAGGCGGGGGCAGGGAGAGCAGCGGCGGCAGCTACAGGGGTAAGATTACTGGGGGATGATGGGGCAACCTGGAAACTACACACTGCGTTACTGGAACATCAGGCAAGTGCCAGCCTCACAAGGAAACCGCAAAAATCAGGGGAAGTTCTGTTACTGTGCGTCAGTGCAGGAAACTATACAGAGCGGACACAGCTGAGGGTTCGCTACAATTCCATCTAAACCGCAGCCACGGGCACAGTGTAACAAATCCTCAGCAGTGGAAAGTATTACATCATACTGGGCAGATTGGTGTAGAAGTGTCTGAATCTGAATAGTGCCTTAGAGAAATCCTTGCACTTGCTGCAGAAGCCAACCCCGTCAGAAGCAAGGTGCAGGTGTGAACATCGCCTTAGGACTGGTCAGCACTGACAGCAAGCAGAGGTCTGGCCATAGGCACGTGCATATCCAGACCATGGACAGATGGGGCGCCGTCTCTCTAATCCTGCCCAATCTCTGTCCTACAGGATGCAATGCTCCATCATGTCCTGATGGGGGTAGCACTCCTTATAGCAGGGAAGGAAGGGGTTAACAGCGACATTCAGTGACCTGCACTAAGAGTGAACTGCAAAAATCTGCACGTGCAGGGGAAGCGTCTGCAGAATAGGGGTAATAAAGGGTTGTTATATAACCCAGGCCTGGGGCTGCTCCGTGCACTCAACGAAATGAGACCAAGCCGCAAAATCTGTCGCCCCACCCCAATACGAGCCCGGCATCTTATGATGGATTCCCAGGATTCTCCAGACTGTCTGTGCTCAGTGCGGGACCGACTGGTTAGGTCTGCAGCAATATCAGCCATAGCCAATCGATCCCGCACCATGGAGGCACTGAGAGCCCGCTCCCCATGTAACGAGAAGGACCTCACTAAACAATTGTAACCTTGGCTTGTTCTACTCCAGTCACTCCCAGAGCTGCAGCCAATTCTACAGCTGCTGCTCCACATCAACTGTCTAACAGCTCTGCATTCTGGGAAACCTAATGGCACTAGTAATGCAAGGCAAGACCCTGAACCAGCAGCCAAGTAGTCACCACAATGGTATATGTGACCATCCTTAGGAATCTGGTACAAATCCAAACTGTGTGAACAGGCTCTTAGGTTAACCCTGCTGGACAGGAGGGGACACGGAGGAATCTGAAGCTGCCGGAGGAATCTTCCATTGTGATTGGTCGTAAATCAGACACTTGGCCCAGTCAGGAAACGGAAACCAGCTGAGAGGAAGCGGCAGCGTCACATGCAATACATCCTCCGACCCAGAGAGGGCACCGCAAGTGGCCAAAGTAACATGGCGGCCAACAGTCCCGGATTTGAAGGATTGTCCCAAATAGAATCTCAGCAAGACTGCCTTCTCCTTAGCCACCAAAACCCAGGCACTGCTCAATACAGGGGAGGGGCGGGGTGGACGGAGGGTGGTCAAAATCAAAAGATCAGTGGAGGGGAAGGCTCTGGCGCTGTAGGGGTTAACAGATAAAGGTGATGTAAGCGCCCCGCGTGTAACCAGGGAACCTACAAATCCCAGGCGGCCTATAATACAGCACACATGATAGTGAGGCGAGCACGCGAGAGCGCAGGTTGTAGCTCATTAATACACCGCCCACGTGGAAGCAGAAACAATGAAAGTGAAAGGAGGCGACCTGAGCGAACACCTGCCCCCCCGCCCGCCACTGAGTCACCCGGGAAATATTCAGAGCTGGAAGGAGTGATGAGGGAGGCGATGACATCACAGGACGGGGCGTGGTGCTGAGGCGTAGGGTGACCAGGCTCAGGTCTATAGTACTATATACACTCCATTCACAACATTTCTGCTGGCTGTCAGTGAATGGAACTAGTCCGGTACTGAGTGGTCACTGACTAACAGCAGACTCATAGCAAGTGCAGTATACAGGAGGAGGCCCTGCTAGGACTACAGGAGGGGCTGGGATGGGACTACAACTCCCAGCACGCCCTGACAACTACAAGAACTGCACAGCCACATAGAGCAGACTAAGAACTAGTGAGTGACTGGGTAGAGCTGCGCCCGCCTGTGCCCTGCTATGTAACGGATGAGCAGCTGTGCGCCCGGTCACTGCATTCCAGCAGAGGGGACGACTACAACGCCCAGTAAATTACACATCAGTGACATGGACACATGTTCCCCGGCAGGCTGCACCGAGCGCCCGGTTTATGGGTTTCCATGGCATGGGGTGATGTCATCGGTTACTCCAGCTGTGAGATTGTTTCATGGCTGGCAGCTCTGTGCACCAGGACAGGGATTTATGGAGCGGGCCAAGAAGAGAGCGCCCCCTGTAACACGTCAGTCTGCAGAGAGGAGTGCGCGGTCACCACGATTCTTACACCCTGTGGACTTTGGGAAAAGCCAGGAAGGAGAAGACCCCTTGTCCAAAATAATTAGGGCTTCCCCTTTAAGGAATGCAAAATCATACCCAAAGATTAGGAAGTAAGTCGTGTATTAGCCTACGACTTCGTACAGGCCCGGCCCCCCTGTGGGATCGGAGCCCCTCTAACTCCAGTAAGGGATGGGATAACGCTGTGGGGTAACTGGTGCTGAACTCCACGCTCGTCGCCTCCTCGCCATTATCAGCCCGCGGCCTAATGAAACTGGAGCCTTGTTAGGAGGCAGGACCGGGACGCCGGGGACCCCCGCCAATGGCGCTGCCGCCTGGTCATTAGGCCACACTAATTAATCTGATGAAGTGATGCAGAACCATTAACTCGCCTTTTGACTGATGGCGGCCTTGGAGGGTGAAGACAAAAATGGTGAGCATGGAGGAGCAGACAATACGGGAGGCTCGGGGGCGCTGCGTTATAGACACAAGCACAGGGCAGCACCTGGGCCTAATTCACGTATAGAGGGTAAAATTGCGCCATTTTTGTACACAACACTTTTTATATCTGCCCCTTATCACACCGGACAACCTAATAAAACCAGAACACCGCTCACAGGACGGCAAAGGCGGCTGCGGGGGATGGTCACCAACCACAAGAGATTTATCGGGGGTCATAGTCGGTCTGCCATTACTGAGCTGTCACATGTATTGATCCCTTTAGTGGACGCCAATGAAGGAACATCACTCCCATCATGTGCTGCACTCATTCCCTCCACTGCTATCCCTATGGAGGATGATGGTGGTGGGATTACCTTAATCACTGGTACCACAGGGGTAAATACAGGCGGTTTTTGCTGTCATGAGACTCATTAAGTGAAGAGCAGCTCTGAAGTCCCTGCGGCCCCTTTATAGATGATTTCCAAGGGGACGGCCCCTCTTATTAACATCTGGGGTCCCCCGGGAGGAATGCCGCAGGTGGTACGAACAAGGGGGGGGGGATCCATGGGCAACATCTTCAGCAGTCGCCTCCATTAACTCTTTGCCGTGTTGCAGCTTCTTCAACAGGTAAGTGGCGAGTCCCCGGGATCCCGGCACAGGGGCGCCAGCCGCCATCTTCCCGGACACAAGCTGCAAAACTAGGGAGTCATCAAGCTCAGTTACAATTCTAAATGAAGTCGCTGTGATTCAGGAGAAAAGTTTCTGCAGATTGTGTTGTGACTAGAGACATGAGTCACAACATCAGCGGCTGCAGCAGTTGCTGCGACAGCTGCACTGAGGGATCTTTGATGGAAATGTCCCTAAATAGTTGTTGGCAGCTCGTACCAGGGGATGAAGGGAAGGGATATGCAGGAGACGTCCAAGGCAAGGGCAGGCACCCCAATAACAAAGAGGAAAGCAGGATCAGCACTGCCAGCCTAGGGCTCAAGCCACAAGGCAGGGACAAAACCATCACACAATGGGCACCCCATAATAGGGTCGTAGGGTTGTCATGTGATGGAGCCTCAGATGCAGGTGTGAACAGAGCCTTAACATCTGCACCCGCTCCTGTCACAGGGTAATAAGTCCAGGATATGTCACCGAGGACTAGAATACCAGCGCCATCCATGTGCAGTGCATTATACCTACTACTACCCCCACCAGTCACTTGTATACTACCCCCCCTCATTCATATGCCCTGCAGTAGTCACCATTACACACACTCCTAGTCTTCAGCACTGTCATGGTTAATCCCTGGGTCATTTTCCCCTCTATCGTACAGGGTGCAAAACATCAGATCTGAAATGTCAAACTTTGCATGCAGTGCATATACAGTGTGAACACAGCCGTACATTAGCCAGATGCTGTCAGGGATATGGCGGACATGCACATTATAGTCCCATGGAGGAAACTGTGCAGCCGCCCCCTCCCCCCCCCCCCATTACAGGGAAACTGATAATACTTTATACTCCATCCTATTAACTACTCCAATAGACGTCACGTTACTGGACTACTCCACCGAACATCCGGCACAGGAAATAAAACTACTACTCCAGTGGACAAACCTCCATATACACCCTGCACCACAGACAACCTGATATGGGCACAAGCCGGGCAACAAGCCCCTCCAAATCAGGGTGACAAGCCCGACACCCTTTGGAGAACAAACCGCATACACAGGGCCTGCAAACCAGGGCAATGAACAGAGCGCACAAACCCCATGAACAAGGCCAATGAGGCAAATATACAGGGCCCCCCCAACCGAGACAATAAGTCAAACACATAGTACTCAACAGCAATATACAACGCCCTCCCAATCTGATCGCAAAGCTTAATACACAGCCCCCCCCCCCCCCAACCAAGGTGACCCTCTACCTCTCAGGGTCTCTGGTGGACAGGCAGGGGGTTGTCTACACAACGCACAGTACACACAAGCATGGCTGCTGGCAACCTGAAAATACCATGAACAGGAGTCCTGTGTCCCCCACGAGCAGCAGACTGGTCCCCAATAAGACTGGTCCCCTATAAGATGGACCATGAACCCAGGATACACTTGCCCCGTGTCCAGGTCACCATAGCCTATACTACATGGCCACCTACCTACAGGACCCACCATTCATCAGGCTGACCAGCACAGGCCTAGAGGGTGCAGGAAGAAACGGCAACCACAAGAGGCTATTTTGGGGGTTCAGTGCTCAGAAAAGTCCTCACTTCCTCCCCTGTACTGAGAAGTGAAAGCAGGAGACGTCTACAAGGGCAGCCTGAAAATCTCCAGAATAGAGAGAGCCTGCA
Organism: Leptodactylus fuscus; assembly: GCF_031893055.1. Classification (NCBI taxonomy): domain Eukaryota; kingdom Metazoa; phylum Chordata; class Amphibia; order Anura; family Leptodactylidae; genus Leptodactylus; species Leptodactylus fuscus. Next base: position 10,215,967 of record NC_134275.1, on the reverse strand, counting down.
CTGCACTGACACATTGTAACACACTAGCAGGATACAAGAATATACTACTGAGGATCGCAGCTGGAGGTCTGTTACAATTGTATCCAGTCCAGACAACAGGCAGGACCTGCTCTGATACATTGTAACAAATTAAACAGGAGGTAACGTCTCATTATATGCAGAATCTCTAGTCAAGGTAATAGTGATGGCTATTGCTCTCTGCAGTCAGCCATGTAAGTACTATGACAGGGCCCTGCACATCGCACTCTCCAGACAGCCTGAGCCCTGACGGACAACCAGAATTCTTTCAAGTGTCTTTTCCTAAGTGGGAACAGCTGCAAAGTCTGAGGAGGTGACAGCGCCAGACGGTAAGAAGAGCCTACAACCTGCCAGATGGCGGCACTGCCCACAACCACTACACCCAAGAGCCATGGGCTGAATACAATCTATTACTATCTGTTATCAGCCATGTCAGGAGGGGAGAGGCCGACTGTAGGACAGGGGAATACAATCTATTACTATCTGTTATCAGCCATGTCAGGAGAGGAGAGGCTGACTGTAGGACAGGGGAATACAATCTATTACTATCTGTTATCAGCCATGTCAGGAGGGGAGAGGCCGACTGTAGGACAGGGGAATACAATCTAGTACTATCTGTTATCAGCCATGTCAGGAGAGGCCGACTGTACAGTCCTTCAATAGGATGGGTGACATGAGGTGTAGTAACCCCCCCCTGCCCCCATGACAATTACTCCATGACCCCATCTCCCCAGACATCAAAGGGATAGTTAAGTGCTCAGGATCAGGGCCGGGCTGATAACATGAAGGACAGGCTTCCTCTCCTGACCTCAGATCACTGCGGCTTCCTGAAGCAAAACATCTTCCTAGATAATGACTGTGCGGCTGTGCCCAGAGCAGGCGGCCTTTAGAGCAAGCAGGACTTACAGTCTTATTTATCAGGGGTAGATAAACTGACCTTAGATGTTCCCAAAGCTTTCCCCCCACACTGCTATCACCCCCATCACATGTTCATTCAGCTTTCCCTGATCCTGAATGAACTGTATGATGGCATTCTATTCATGGAGCAGGCAGCTCAGGATGAACAGAGCTATGTGCACACTCCTCCACCCTGGTGAGATTTCTGCAGAGCCCTCTGAAGGTGAATCTCAATATAACCCCGGGGCGGAGGGTGCAAAATAAACAGAAAATCAGGGTGACTAAGGTGGGTTCACATCTGGGTCGGAGTCTCTGTATGAATGACTTTCCACGCAGCGGGCTCTGATATTTCAGTGGTCCATTGTTCTGTCCCGACACCCCAATGCTAGGGTCAACCTAGTGCAGATATACGAGTGGGTTGCGATGTATAGTTTACCATTCAGGTGTCTGGGAAAGTTGAGTAGGCATGATCAGGAAAGGGTCTAAGAATGACACTGCCAAAATACCCGCTCCTCAGGAAGAGAGGGGTAAAGCTAAAGCCGGGACTATAGAGGTCTCCAATACTGGGAGTCCAGGGAAACACCTGAACGTGTCCATGTGACGTCACCTCACCAACTACGAGAAGTATTCGTTACAATGTATCAGTGCAGCAGCTCGGCCCTCACTCAGCATGTTCTATACTGGGTGTAATTGTAACAAACCTTCAGCTGTGAGAGGTGTAAGGCATGCCGGTGTTTTTAAAGGGTTTTACCACTATAGACATCCATTCTCTACACACAGAATAATAGAAGTTACTGCTAGTGCCCCGTATGAATGGAGTCTGTGGCCTATAGTGCAGTCACACGGGCACACGCAGACGCCCACTCTCCTAGTAGTTGGACCCCTGACTATCAGCCATTGATCCTGTGTCTATACATAGAATCCCCCTTTAAGCCCCTCCATGTAGGCCGCTATGTTCCCATTCACTGACAGCCAGCAGAGCACACCAGAAATCCCTTTTAGTTCTAATGGACAAAGATGGCGGAAAATCAATGGAGACGTCTGACCGTACGAGAGGCATCAATAGCGCAGACGTCGTCAGGTAGTCACAAGAATGATCCCCCCCCCCCCCCCCCCCAATATCCCCATAGACCTCCACTCTGATTCGTATTATTCCAATCTGCTCCTCATCATCTCCTCGCATTATTCTCCGTGAAATCTGCGGCTAATTTATGACATTCTTGAGCCGGTAGCTGCAGAACAGGAAGCCATAACAAATTCTTCTGTCACAATGGAATGCCTGCGTGGAAAAAAACCCAGAAAAAACCATCCGCGTGCGCGGTCATCTCCACCGCTGGCGCGGCCGCCAGGAATGCCGGAGCGTAACTAAGCGGCCACCAAACTGCCCAGCAACAGCGCAGGACCTACCATGTGCCACTCACTGACCACACATGATTCATTATTGATATCACACGGGGGAGGGGGTGCCAGTGACCCCGCCGGATGAGGAGGAAGTCCGACCGCTGCCAACTACATTGTACAAACCAACACACACTCAGCCCCGTCCTAATCTCAGCGCCGGCGTTTCCTCTTTCACGGATGACAATCCACAAAACCACTGAGACTAGTAGAAATAGGTTCATAGAAACAATCTGATCCTGGGAAAGCTGGGTGTCCTCCTACATGCCCGCGTTTAGTAAATCACCTATCAATGGAGCATGAAGTGGCTGACAACAGAGGACAATAGTCAACCCCCCGGCCGAGGAGCCGCCGCCACTACAACCCCCGGCCGAGGAGCCGCCGCCACTACAACCCCCGGCCGAGGAGCCGCCGCCACTACAACTCCTCCCCCCCCAGGGGCACTGAGTGGACAATGAGAATTATATGATCACATAGAAAGGAATAGGGTCAGGTGACAATAGCCTGGGACCCCATTCCCCTCAGCACAATGCTCTACTGAAATACTCTGTGCAGCTGTGATATCCCGGCTCTTCTGACTATTAGCATTATAGTCTATGACCAACCACAATAACTTCCTAAAATACTCCTGCACCTTCGCCTGTGTAACCCTCAGTCTGCCAACACACTCCTCTCCTGACATACTCTGTGCTGCTGGGGACCCTGCTGTTTCCACTACATAACACTTAGGCTGGGATTCTGTTCCCCTGTTTTTAGACGGAAACCACACGGATCCCATTATAGTCTCACGGGTCTGCGGGTGACGCATTTTTTAAGCAGATTAGGTTTCTGTCCGGGGTCTCCAAGCGGACGCAGACGTGACCTAGCCTATAAGATCAGCATACTCCTCTCCTGACATACTCTGTGCTGCTGGGCAGATCCTGCACCTTCCACTATATAACCCTCAGCTTGCCAGCACATCCTTCTCCTGACATTCTCTGTGCTGCTGTGGGCTCACACTTTGCTTCACTCCTGAATAATGTTAGTCCATCAGTGTTTTAGAAGAATGTGATGTCACCTCTCAGACTGGGAAGACGCCCCCCACCCCAAGCCCTGAGGTGATCCCCAACATTCTTCACTGGAGACGTCAGAGGAACAAGTAACCAGCAGCGTCAGGACCTGAGATCCTTCAGAACAACAAGTGAAGAGCCACAAGTCCCAGCATGCCCTGACCGCCTCAGTACCTGCAGACCAGGGGGGGGGCGACTTTAGACACTGCAGTTGTTGGAGACTACAACTCCCAGCATCCCCTGACTGCTGCATTAAACATAGACCATGGACATACAACCAGTCAGTGACTGTGCCGACCCCAGGGCAGGTAGGGGGCGCCAGCGAGAGCTCACCGTACATTACATAGAGGTCCATTCACATGATGCAATTTCCTACCACAGATTGATAACTGGAGGAGGATGATGTTTCCACCAGTATAACCAGCAGACATACTGGAGTAACAACACAACCTGATCAGATACATGACACAGCTGAGGGGCTGTTACAGTTGTATCCAGTCTACACAGCTGATAGTTTGTCACAATGTATCCATACAGGAAATGGATCAATCCAGACTGATAGACCCGCTCACTGCCCACAATGACACACTGTAACAAACCCTCCGCTGGATTAGGACAGGACAAGGTTCCATTCAGCAGCATTTTGCACATTAAAATCCAGCGCCCATCATAGAGACCCCAAACACTGAGACTAAGAGGGGGAGGGGGGGCGAACAATAGAACCAAAACTTCAGGAGCCACACAGAAGACTCCAGGGGCCACAGTGGCCCCCATAAAAGTATGTAACAAGCCCATGGAGAAGTGCTTGAGTTGCCCCACAATGGCCGCTGTTACCGCACTCAGATTGTGGCCGTATGCTCGTCACCCAGCTTTCCTGGGAAAAGAAAGTTCTCTAATAATTTGGTAGAAAAGAACTCAAAGAACTAGAAGGAGAGGTTGTGGCTCAGTCTGATCCTAATACAGCCCCCCCAAATGTGACACAAGACCCCCCTCATATATCAATGCTGCGAGAGATCACCAGACCGGGCAGACCTCACACCCTAAACGTGTCACCCCAACATTAGGGGGCCCCTATACTGCCCTCACCCATCATCTCATCCTCCAAGGGGGCCCCATATCACATACCTCAAAGTGGCCCCCAAGAAGCATAACATATATGGGGGGGATCCCTAAGACACCCCCAAGTGAACCCCGACTGTGATTTCCCAAATATCAATTAACCTTTCAGTGTCCACACTCATCGCCCCATTAACCCTCTACCCCCCATATCCTCGGCCTGTTCTCCCGGTGTCTCCCCCCCCCGGTCCTCGGCCTGTTCTTCTGATGTCTCCCCCGGTCCTCGGCCTGCTCTCCCGGTGTCTCCCCCTCCTCTCCTCCCGCTGTTGTCATGGGCCGGGCCTGGATAGAATGCGTGCCCCGGAGCTGCAGGGAGCGGTCTCCTGTCCCTCCCGGGGCTGTCCCGCCGCCTCCTCCCCGTTACCTGCTTTCTCTATTCTCCCGGACATGTCCGCAGTCACAGGCCGCTCCCCGGGGCCGCGCTCTCCGGTACCGTCTGTCCGGGCTCCGGGGAGGGAAGGCCCCGGTACTTGTCCTGCCGGATTCCAGGCCTAAACCAATCGCAGCAGAGGCGGCAGCATGTCCCGTGTGCTCCGGAGTGATGTGCCCGGTGAGAGGCTCCTTGTAGTCCGCCACAGCCACAGCCGCTCTATCTCCTGCCTGTGAGAGGAGCCGCCTCCAGCCTGACTGCAACACAGCGCCCCCGGCGGCCGAGAGCAGAACTGCAAGGGAGCCGTATTTACTGAGCAACAGGGGGAGTATACGGGGGGGGGGCAGAGTGTATACAGAGAGAGAGGAGACCCAGAGTATATACAGAGAGGGGGGAGACCCAGAGTATATACAGAGAGAGGGGAGACCAGAGTATATACAGGAGAGAGGGGAGAGCCAGAGTGTATACAGAGAGAGGGGAGACCCAGAGTATATACAGAGAGGGGGGGGGGGGGCAGAGTGTATACAGAGAGAGGGGAGACCCAGAGTATATACAGAGAGAGGAGAGCCCAGAGTATATACAGAGAGAGAGGAGAGCCAGAGTGTATACAGAGAGAGGGGAGACCCAGAGTATATACAGAGAGAGAGGAGAGCCAGAGTGTATACAGAGAGAGGGGAGACCAGAGTATATACAGAGAGAGGGGAGACCCAGAGTATATACAGAGAGAGGGGAGACCCAGAGTATATACAGAGAGAGGAGAGCCCAGAGTATATACAGAGAGAGAGGAGAGCCAGAGTGTATACAGAGAGAGGGGAGACCCAGAGTATATACAGAGAGAGGGGAGACCCAGAGTATATACAGAGAGAGGGGAGACCCAGAGTATATACAGAGAGGGGGGGGGCAGAGTATATACAGAGAGGGGGGGGGGCAGAGTGTATACAGAGAGAGGGGAGACCCAGAGTATATACAGAGAGAGGAGAGCCAGAGTATATACAGAGAGAGAGGAGAGCCAGAGTGTATACAGAGAGAGGGGGAGACCCAGATTATATACAGAGAGAGGGGAGACCCAGAGTATATACAGAGAGAGAGGAGAGCCAGAGTGTATACAGAGAGAGGGGAGACCCAGAGTATATACAGAGAGAGGGGAGACCCAGAGTATATACAGAGAGAGGGGAGACCCAGAGTATATACAGAGAGAGGAGAGCCCAGAGTATATACAGAGAGAGAGGAGAGCCAGAGTGTATACAGAGAGAGGGGAGACCCAGAGTATATACAGAGAGAGGGGAGACCCAGAGTATATACAGAGAGAGGGGAGACGCAGAGTATATACAGAGAGGGGGGGGCAGAGTGTATACGAGAGAGGGGAGACCCAGAGTATATACAGAGAGAGGGAGACCCAGAGTATATACAGAGAGGGGGGGGCCAGAGTGTATACAGAGAGAGGGGAGACCCAGAGTATATACAGAGAGAGGAGAGCCCAGAGTATATACAGAGAGAGAGGAGAGCCAGAGTGTATACAGAGAGAGGGGAGACCCAGAGTATATACAGAGAGAGGGGAGACCCAGAGTATATACAGAGAGAGGAGAGCCAGAGTGTATACAGAGAGAGGGGAGACCCAGAGTATATACAGAGAGAGGAGAGCCCAGAGTATATACAGAGAGAGAGGAGAGCCAGAGTGTATACAGAGAGAGGGGAGACCCAGAGTATATACAGAGAGAGGGAGACCCAGAGTATATACAGAGAGAGAGGAGAGCCAGAGTGTATACAGAGAGAGGGAGACCCAGAGTATATACAGAGAGAGGGGAGACCCAGAGTATATACAGAGAGAGGGGAGACCCAGAGTATATACAGAGAGAGGGAGAGCCCAGAGTATATACAGAGAGAGAGGAGAGCCAGAGTGTATACAGAGAGAGGAGAGACCCAGAGTATATACAGAGAGAGGGGAGACCCAGAGTATATACAGAGAGAGAGGAGACCCAGAGTATATACAGAGAGGGGGGGGCAGAGTGTATACAGAGAGAGGGGAGACCAGAGTATATACAGAGAGAGGGGAGACCCAGAGTATATACAGAGAGGGGGGGGCAGAGTGTATACAGAGAGAGGGGAGACCCAGAGTATATACAGAGAGAGGGGAGACCCAGAGTATATACAGAGAGGGGGGGGGGCAGAGTGTATACAGAGAGAGGGGAGACCCAGAGTATATACAGAGAGAGGGAGACCCAGAGTATATACAGAGAGAGAGGAGAGCCAGAGTGTATACAGAGAGAGGGGAGACCCAGAGTATATACAGAGAGAGGGAGACCCAGAGTATATACAGAGAGAGAGGAGAGCCAGAGTGTATACAGAGAGAGGGGGAGACCCAGAGTATATACAGAGAGAGGGAGACCCAGAGTATATACAGAGAGAGGGGGAGACCCAGAGTATATACAGAGAGAGGAGAGCCCAGAGTATATACAGAGAGAGAGGAGAGCCAGAGTGTATACAGAGAGAGGGGAGACCCAGAGTATATACAGAGAGAGGGGAGACCCAGAGTATATACAGAGAGAGAGGAGACCCAGAGTTATACAGAGAGGGGGGGGCAGAGTGTATACAGAGAGAGGGGAGACCCAGAGTATATACAGAGAGAGGGGAGACCCAGAGTATATACAGAGAGGGGGGGGCCAGAGTGTATACAGAGAGAGGGGGAGACCCAGAGTATATACAGAGAGAGGAGAGCCCAGAGTATATACAGAGAGAGAGGAGAGCCAGAGTGTATACAGAGAGAGGGGAGACCCAGAGTATATACAGAGAGAGGGGAGACCCAGAGTATATACAGAGAGAGAGGAGAGCCAGAGTGTATACAGAGAGAGGGGAGACCCAGAGTATATACAGAGAGAGGGAGACCCAGAGTATAACAGAGAGAGAGGAGAGCCAGAGTGTATACAGAGAGAGGGGAGACCCAGAGTATATAGAGAGAGGGAGCCCAGAGTATATACAGAGAGAGAGGAGAGCCAGAGTGTATACAGAGAGAGGGGAGACCCAGAGTATATACAGAGAGAGGGGAGACCCAGAGTATATACAGAGAGAGAGGAGAGCCAGAGTGTATACAGAGAGAGGGGAGACCCAGAGTATATACAGAGAGAGGGGAGACCCAGAGTATATACAGAGAGAGGGAGACCAGAGTATATACAGAGAGAGGGAGAGCCAGAGTATATACAGAGAGAGAGGAGAGCCAGAGTGTATACAGAGAGAGGGGAGACCCAGAGTATATACAGAGAGAGGGGAGACCCAGAGTATATACAGAGAGAGAGGGAGACCCAGAGTATATACAGAGAGAGAGGGGAGGCAGAGTGTATACAGAGAGAGGGAGACCCAGAGTATATACAGAGAGAGGAGAGACCCAGAGTATATACAGAGAGGGGGGGCCAGAGTGTATACAGAGAGAGGGGAGACCCAGAGTATATACAGAGAGAGGAGAGCCCAGAGTATATACAGAGAGAGAGGAGAGCCAGAGTGTATACAGAGAGAGGGGAGACCCAGAGTATACAGAGAGAGGGAGCCCAGAGTATATACAGAGAGAGAGGAGAGCCAGAGTGTATACAGAGAGAGCGGAGACCCAGAGTATATACAGAGAGAGGGGAGACCCAGAGTATATACAGAGAGAGAGGAGAGCCAGAGTGTATACAGAGAGAGGGGAGACCCAGAGTATATACAGAGAGAGGGGAGACCCAGAGTATATACAGAGAGAGGGGAGACCCAGAGTATATACAGAGAGAGGAGAGCCCAGAGTATATACAGAGAGAGAGGAGAGCCAGAGTGTATACAGAGAGAGAGGGGGAGACCCAGAGTATATACAGAGAGAGAGGAGAGCCAGAGTGTATACAGAGAGAGGGGAGACCAGAGTATATACAGAGAGAGGAGAGCCCAGAGTATATACAGAGAGAGGAGAGCCCAGAGTATATACAGAGAGAGGAGAGACCCAGAGTATATACAGAGAGAGGAGAGCCCAGAGTATATACAGAGAGAGGGGAGACCCAGAGTATATACAGAGAGAGGAGAGCCCAGAGTATATACAGAGAGAGGAGGGGGGGGGGAGTATATACAGAGAGAGGAGGGGGGGGGAGTATATACAGAGAGAGGAGGGGGGGAGTAAGAGGGGGGAGCAGAGTGTATACAGAGAGGGGAGAGCCAGGGTAGAGGGGGGGCCAGAGTATATACAGAGAGAGAGGAGAGCCAGAGTGTATACAGAGAGAGGGGAGAGCCAGAGTGTATACAGAGAGAGGGGAGACCCAGAGTGTATACAGAGAGAGGGGAGACCCAGAGTATATACAGAGAGAGGGGAGACCCAGAGTATATACAAGAGAGAGGGGAGACCCAGAGTATATACAGAGAGAGGGGAGACCCAGAGTATATACAGAGAGAGGAGAGCCCAGAGTAA